>NC_057393.1:80269355-80551187 GCF_019320065.1 Cervus canadensis
GATCCCACCTCCCAGCTCCCTCTCTACCCAATCCCTCTGGGTCTTCCCAGTGCACCAGGTCCGAGCACTTGTCTCATGCATCCAACCTGGGCTGGTGATCTGTTTCAACCTAGATAATATACATGTTTCGATGCTGTTCTCTCAAAACATCCCACCCTTGCCTTCTCCCACAGAGTCCAAAAGTCTGTTCTGTACATCTGTGTCTCTTTCTGTTTTGCATATAGGGTTATCGTTACCATCTTTCTAAATTCCATATATATGTGTTAGTATACTGTAATGGTCTTTATCTTTCTGGCTTACTTCACTCTGTATAATGGGCTCCAGTGTCATCCATCTAATTAGAACTGATTCAAATGAATTCTTTTTAATGGCTGAGTAATATTCCATGGTGTATATGCACCACAGCTTCCTTATCCATTCATCTGCTGATGGGCATCTAGGTTGCTTCCATGTCCTGGCTGTTATAAACAGTGCTGCGATGAACATTGGGGTGCACGTGTCTCTTTCAGATCTGGTTTCCTCGGTGTGTACGCCCAGAAGTGGGATTGCTGGGTCATATGGCAGTTCTATTTCCAGTTTTTAAGGAATCTCCACACTGTTTTCCATAGCAGCTGTACTAGTTTGCATTCCTACCAACAGTGTAAGAGGGTTCCCTTTTCTCCACACCCTCTCCAGAATTTAGTGCTTGTAGAATTTTGGATAGCAGCCATCCTGACTGGCGTGTAATGGTACCTCATTGTGGTTTTGATTTGCATTTCTCTGATAATGAGTGATGTTGAGCATCTTTTCATGTGTTTGTTAGCCATCTGTATGTCTTCTTTGGAGAAATGTCTGTTTAGTTCTTTGGCCCATTTTTTGATTGGGTCATTTATTTTTCTGGAGTTGAGCTGCAGGAGTTGCTTGTATGTGTTTGAGATTAATCCTTTGTCTGTTGCTTCATTTGCTATTATTTTCTCCCAATCTGAGGGCTGTCTTTTCACCTTGCTTATAGTTTCCTTTGTTGTGCAAAAGCTTTTAAGTTTCATTAGGTCCCATTTGTTTATTTTTGCTTTTGTTTCTAATATTCTGGGATGTGGGTCATAGAGGATCCTGCTGTGATTTATGTCGGAGAGTGTTTTGCCTATGTTCTCCTCTAGGAGTTTCATAGTTTCTGGTCTTACATTTAGATCTTTAATCCATTTTTAGTTTATTTTTGTGAATGGTGTTAGAAAGTGTTCTAGTTTCATTCTTTTACAGGTGGTTGACCAGTTTTCCCAGCACCACTTGTTAAAGAGGTTGTCTTTTTTCCGTTGTATATCCTTGCCTCCGTTGTTGAAGATAAGGTGTCCGTAGGTTCGTGGATTTATCTCTGGGCTGTCTATTCTGTTCCATTGATCTATATTTCTGTCTTTGTGCCAGTACCATACTGTCTTGATGACTGTGGCTTTGTAGTAGAGCCTGAAGTCAGGCCAGCGTTGATTCCTCCAGTTCCATTCTTTCTTTCAAGATACTTTGGCTATTTCGAGTTTTTTGTATTTCCATACAAATTGTGAAATTATTTGTTCTAGTTCTGTGAAAAATACCGTTGGTAGCTTGATAGGGATTGCATTGAATCTATAGATTGCTTTGGGTAGTATAGCCATTTTGACAATATTGATTCTTCCAATCCTGAACATGGTATATTTCTCCATCTGTTTGTGTCCTCTTTGATTTCATTTCTTTGTGTATAGGTCTTTTTCTTTAGGTAGATATACTCCTAAGTATTTTATTCTTTTTGTTGCAATGCTGAATGGTATTGTTTCCTTAATTTCTCTTTCTGTTTTCTCATTGTTAGTGTATAGGAATGCAAGGGATTTCTGTGTGTTAATTTTATATCCTGCAACTTTACTATATTCGTTGATTAGCTCTAGTAATTTTCTGGTAGAGTCTTTAGGGTTTTCTATGTAGAGGATCATGTCATCTGCAAACAGAGAGAGTTTCACTCCTTCTTTTCCTATCTGGATTTCTTTTACTTCTTTTCCTGCTCTGATTGCTGTGGCCAACACTTCCAAAACTATGTTGAATAGTAGTGGTGAGAGTGGGCACCCTTGTCTTGTTCCTGATTTCAGGGGAAATGCTTTCAATTTTTCACCATTGAGGGTGATGCTTGCTGTGGGTTTGTCATATATAGCTTTTATTATGTTGAGGTATGTTCCTTCTATTCCTGCTTTCTGGAGAGTTTTAATCATAAATGAGTGTTGAATTTTGTCAAAGGCTTTCTCTGCATCTATTGAGATAATCATATGGTTTTTATCTTTCAATTTGTTAATGTGGTGTATTACATTGATTGATTTGCGGATATTAAAGAATCCTTGCATTCCTGGGATAAAGCCCACTTGGTCATGGTGTATGATTTTTTATATATGTTGTTGGATTCTGTTTGCTAGAATTTTGTTAAGGATTTTTGCATCTATGTTCATCAGTGATATTAGCCTGTAGTTTTCTTTTTGTGGCATCTTTGTCTGGTTTTGGAATTAGGGTGATGGTGGCCTCATAGAATGAGTTTGGAAGTTTACCTTCCTCTGCAATTTTCTGGAAGAGTTTGAGTAAGATAGGTGTTAGCTCTTCTCTAAATTTTTGGTAGAATTCAGCTGTGAAGCCATCTGGTCCTGGGCTTTTGTTTGCTGGAAGATTTTGATTACAGTTTCGATTTCCTTGCTTGTGATGGGTCTGTTAAGATCTTCTATTTCTTCCTGGTTCAGTTTTGGAAAGTTATACTTTTCTAAGAATTTGTCCATTTCATCCAAGTTGTCCATTTTATTGGCATAGAGCTGCTGGTAGTAGTCTCTTATGATCCTTTGTATTTCAGTGTTGTCTGTTTTGATCTCTCCATTTTCATTTCTAATTTTGTTGATTTGGTTCTTCTCCCTTTGTTTCTTAATGAATCTGGCTAATGGTTTGTCAATTTTATTTATCTTTTCAAAAAACCAGCTTTTAGCTTTGTTGATTTTTGCTATGGTCTCTTTAGTTTCTTTTGCATTTATTTCTGCCCTGATTTTTAAGATTTCTTTCCTTCTACTAACCCTGGGGTCCTTCATTTCTTCCTTCTCTAGTTGCTTTAGGTGTAGAGTTAGGTTATTTATTTGGCTTTTTTCTTGTTTCTTGATGTAAGCCTGTAATGCTATGAACCTTCCCCTTAGCACTGCTTTTACAGTGTCCCATAGGTTTTGGGTTGTTGTGTTTTCATTTTCATTCATTTCTATGCATATTTTTATTTCTTTTTTTATTTCTTCTATGATTTGTTGGCTATTCAGAAGCGTGTTATTTAGCCTCCATATGTTTGAATTTTTAACAATTTTTTCCTGTAATTGAGATCTAATCTTACCGCACTGTGGTCAGAAAAGATGACTGGAATGATTTCAACTTTTTTGAATTTACCAAGACTAGATTTATGGCCCAGGATGTGATCTATTCTGGAGAAGGTTCCGTGTGTACTTGAGAAAAAGGTGAAGTTGATTGTTTTGGGGTGAAACGTCCTATAGATATCAATTAGGTCTAGCTGGTCCATTGTGTCATTTAACGTTTGTGTTTCCTTGTTAATTTTCTGTTTAGTTGATCTATCCATAGTTGTGAGTGGGGTATTAAAGTCTCCCACTATTATTGTGTTACTATTAATTTTCTCTTTCATATTTGTTAGCATTTGCCTTACATATTGTGGTGCTCCTATGTTGGGTGCATATATATTTATAATTGTTATATCTTCTTCTTGGATTGAGCCTTTGATCATTATGTAGTGTCCTTCTTTGTCTCTTTTCACATCCTTTATTTGAAAGTCTATTTTATCTGATATGAGTATTGCAACTCCTGCTTTCTTTTGTTCTCCGTTTGCATGAAATATTTTTTTCCAGCCCTTCACTTTTAGTCTGTATGTGTCTCTTGTTTTGAGATGAGTCTCTTGTAGACAGCATATATAGGGGTCTTGTTTTTGTATCCATTCAGCCAGTCTTTGTCTTTTGGTTGGGGCATTCAACCCATTTACATTTAGGGTAATTATTGATAGGTATGGTCCCGTTGCCATTTACTTTGTTGTTTTGGGTTCATGTTTATACAACCTTTCTGTGTTTCCTGTCTAGAGAAGATCCTTTAGCATTTGTTGAAGAGCTGGTTTGGTGGTGCTGAATTCTCTCAGCTTTGGCTTGTCTGTAAAGCTTTTGAATTCTCCTTCATATCTGAATGAGATCCTTGCTGGGTACAGTAATCTAGGTTGTAGGTTATTCTCTTTCATTACTTTAAGTATGTCCTGCCATTCCCTTCTGGCCTGGAGGGTTTCTATTGATAGATCAGCTGTTATCCTTATGGGAATCCCTTTGTGTGTTATTTGTTGTTTCTCCCTTGCTGCTTTTAATATTTGTTCTTTGTGTTTGATCTTTGTTAATTTGATTAATATGTGTCTTGTGGTGTTTTGCCTTGGGTTTATCCTGTTTTGGACTCTCTGGGTTTCTTGGACCTGTGTAACTATTTCCTTCCCCATTTTAGGGAAGTTTTCAGTTATTATCTCCTCGAGTATTTTCTCATGGCCTTTCTTTTTGTCTTCTTCTTCTGGGCTCCTATGATTTCAAAAATGTTGGGGCGTTTCACATTGTCCCAGAGGTCCCTGAGGTTGTCCTCATTTCTTTTGATTCTTTTTCGTTTTTCCTCTTGGCTTCATTTATTTCCACCATTTTATCTTCTACCTCACTTATCCTATCTTCTGTCTCCGTTATTCTACTCTTGGTTCCCGCAGAGTGTTTTTGATCTCATTATTGCATTATTCTTTTTAATTGAACTTTTTATTTCTTCTAGGTCTTTATTAAACAATTTCTTGCATCTTTTCAATCTTTGTCTCCAGGCTATTTATCTGTAACTCCATTTTGTTTTCAAGATTTTGGATCATTTTTATCATCATTATTCTAAATTCTTTTTCAGGTAGATTCCCCATCTCCTCCTCTTTTGTTTGACTTGGTGGGCATTTTTCATGTTCCTTTACCTGTTGGGTATTTCTCTGCCTTTTCATCTTGTTTAGATTGCTGTGTCTGGAGTGGGCTTTCTGTATTCTAGAGGTCTGTGGTTCCTTTTTATTGTGGAGGTTTTACCCAGTGGGTGGGGTTGGACGATTGGCTTGTTAAGGTTTCCTGGTTAGGGAAGCTTGCGTCGGTGTTCTGGTGCATGGAACTGGATTTCTTCTCTCTGGAGTGCAATGGAGTGGCCAGTAATGAGTTTTGAGATGGGTCTATGTGTTAGGTGTGACTATGGCAGCCTGTATGACATAGCCTGACTATGACGCTCAGGGCTATGTTCCTGCGTTGCTGGAGAATTTGCATCGTATGTCTTGCTCTGAAACTTACTGGCTCTTGGGTGGTGGTTGGTTTCAGTGTAGGTATGGAGGCTTTTGAATGGTCTCTTATTACTTAATGTTCCATGTAGTCAGCAGTTTTTTGGTGTTCTCAGGTTTGGGGCTTAAGTCTCCTGCCTGTGGATTTCAGTTTTATTCTTCCAGTAGTCTCAAGACTTCTCCAACTACACAGCACTGATAATAAAACTTCTAGGTTAATGGTGAAAAGATTTTCCACTGTGAGGGACACCCAGAGAGGTTCACAGAGTTACATGAAAAAGAGGAGAGGGAGGAGGGAGATAGAGATGAGCAGGACAAGAAAAAGGGGGACTCAAGAGGAGAGAGACAGATCTACGCAGTTGTCTGTTCCCAGAGTGTTCTCCGTAGCCCAGACACCCACAAAGATTCACAGAATTGGATTGGGAAGAGAAGGGGAAAGGAGGAAACAGAGGTGTTCTGAGGTAGAAAATGGAGAGTCAAAAGTGGGAGAGAGTAATCAATACCCTCCTGAGTAAAAATGGGAACTGAATATTGGCTTCTTAAATGTCCAAAATTTATATCACATACTGAAAAACAAAGATTAAAAATCTAGAGTAGAGGTTAGACTCTTAAAAATACAATGTTAAAAACAAAAACACAAAAAATTTTAGAAATATAGATGAAGTTCAGTTTAAAAATAGGGCTTCTCTTTTTTTTTTTTTTCAAGGTTATAGTGAAATGAAAATGAAACTTAAGGAGTAGTAGAGGAGTAATAGAGGACTTTAAAAGAAAATAAGAGAAAAAGAAAAAAACAAGAAAAAAATATTTTTCCTAATTAAAAAAATCATAAAAATATATGAAAATGAAAGTTAAGGAGTAATGGGGGAGTAATAGGGAATTTTAAAAGAAAATAAAAGAGAAAAAATAAAAAAGAAAAGAAAAGAAAAAAAATTTTTTTAATTAAAAAAAAAAGTAAAAATATATCTAGGAGTTTCTCTGGAGCTGTTGCGGTCAGTGTGGGTTCAGTTCAGTTTCAGATAGCTCCTCGTTCCAGCTTACACTTCTCGATATCTATAGGCCCCTTCCGGTGTAGTCGGTGTTATCTACAGTGATTTTAATCTGTTGCACCAGACCCTTCTGAAGCGGTTCCCTTTGTTTATTTGGCTTCTGTTTGCCGGTCTCTTCAGTGCCTAATTTCCGCCCTGACACAGGCGGGCGGAGGTGGTCTCTTGCTCAGGTTCGCTAGTTCCGTCGCGCTGCGGGGAGGGGTGGGGGAGCGCTGTTTTCCCCGTCTACGCTGCTCAGGCTCCCGGCTGCTCTATATGGAGCGTGCCCTGCATTGCATGTGGTTCCAGTTTTCGGGTACTCCACAAAAGTGCGGACTCGGTTGCACCTGCATTTTGTGCCTTCCCCGGCCCGAGCAGCTCAGGCATCCAGGAGCTTGACGGGTGCACTCTCCCCGGGTGCGGTGCGCCTTCTCCCCTCCATGATCCCAGCCTCAGTTTCCGCCCACGCCAGTCGGGTGCCTGCGCCCTGTGTTTAGCCGCGACCCTCCCAGTGGATGTCGACCATCCAGAATCTCAGGAAGTCTTTGGTTAGAAACTGGAGGCCTGTTTGTAGTGTGGTAGGGGATGCAGTCTTTGGGGCCAAGTTTGCCCCTTTCCCCTCCCCCCTGCCTCCTGCCTCCGGCGGGGCTGGGCTGGTCCGCAGCCTGCTAGCTCCTCTGGACTTGCTCAGACCCTTTGTTCTGCGAACGGCTGGCAGTGTGTTCGGGCCGGTTAATTTTCTCTCTCTCTTTTGCTGTCCCACAGTTTCAGTTGGTATCTCACAAAAGCTCCCTCCGATTGCCCTCAGGGCACTCAGGCCTGGTCCTTACCCTAAACAGTGCTGCCCGCTCCTCTCTGTTCTGCACCCACTTGCTGGTGGCGGATGCAGGCCTCTGGGGTACTTTTCTGCTGGGAGTTGCTTTTAGGCACGTAATCTGTGGGGTTTATTTATTTATTTATTTATTTTCCTCCCAGTTAGGTTGCCCTCCGAGATTCAAAAACTTCCCCCAGACCCACCAGTGCGAGGGTTTCCTGGTGTTTGGAAACTTCCTCTATTTAGACTCCCTTCCCGGGACAGGTCTCCGTCCCTAGCTCTTTTGTCTCTCTTTTTATCTTTTATATTTTGTCCTACCTCCTTTTGAAGACAATGGGCTGCTTTTCTGGGCGCCTGATGTCCTCAGCTAGTGATCAGAAGTTGTTTTGTGAAGTTTGCTCAGCGATGAATTGTTCTTTCGATGAATTTGTAGGGGAGAAAGTGGTCTCGCCGTCCTATTCCTCCGCCATCTTGGCTCCTCCCCTAAACTAAAGACTTTACAAAGACAACTATGTTCATCTTGTCACACAGTGTTGAAACACATCTCAGAGTATCACTCTACAAAACGCTGTGTTTAGAAGCGTTTGGTTCCTGTAGTTCATGTTGAAAATGCAAAATGGTATAGCCACTCTGAAAACTGTTAATAATTTTCTTAAAATGTTATAGATACCCTTACTATATGATCCAGTAATCCTACTCTTGTGGATTCATCCTAGAGAAAAGAAGACTTACATTCCCACAAATACCTGTACATAAATGTACCCAGAAGCTCTATTCATAACCACCAGACTCCTCTGTCCATGGAATTCTCCATGCAAGAATACTGGTGTGCATGGAATATTACTCAGTTGTTAAAAAGAATTCATTTGAATAAGTTCTAATGAGATGGATAAAACTGGAGCCCATTATACAGAGTGAAGTAAGCCAGAAAGATAAAGAACATTACAGCATACTAACACATATATGTGGAATTTAGAAAGATGGTAATGATAACCCTATATGCAAAATAGAAAAAAGAGACACAGAAGTACAGAACAGACTTTTGGACTCTGTGGGAGAAGGTGAGGGTGGGATGTTTCGAGAGAACAGCATGTATATTATCTATGGTGAAACAGACCACTGGCCCAGGTGGGATGCATGAGACAGGTGCTCGGGCCTGGTGCACTGGGAAGACCCAGAGGAATCGGGTGGAGAGGGAGGTGGGAGGGGGGATCAGGATGGGGAATACATGTAACTCCATGGCTGATTCATGTCAATGTATGACAAAACCCACTGCAATGTTGTGAAGTAATTAGCCTCCAACTAATAAAAATAAATGGAAAAAAAAAAAAAAAGAATACTGGTGTGGCTAGCCATTCCCCTCTCCAGGGGAGCTTCCTGACCCAGGGATCAAATCCAGGTCTGCTCACTGTGGGAGGATTATTTGCCATCTGAACCACCAGGTCATAACTGCCAAAACCAACCCAAATTTTCTGTGATGGACAAATGTCATAGAGCCATACAATGGAATGCTATTTCCCAATGAAAAGAAACAAAATATTGATGCTCAGAACAATTTGGATGAATTTCAAGGTATTGTGCTTAGTGAAAGTAGCTGGTCTCAAAAGGTTATAGACCATATGATTCTACTCCAACATAATTTTCTAAAAGACAAAATTATAGTGATAGAGAACAGATCAGAGGTCTACAGGAGCTAGAAATGAGGGAAGGGTGTGAATAGCATGAGGTGTTTGGTTTTTTTTTTAGGTTATAGAACAATTTTGTATCCTGATTATTGTGATCGCTATGTAAATATATATATGTATATGTTATATACAAATACATATAAATGTTTCATAACTCATTGAGCTATACACCAAAAGAATTTTTGAAAAGTCAGTTTTACTGTATAATTATTTTTAAATAAATGCATTTAGTCATTTAAAGGAAAAATAAACTGAGAGAAAACATAAAGAAGTCATTAACAAAGATAAAAACATAAATTGGTGATTTGGAAAAAAAGAAAAAGAGCATAATTGATGACTAAATTCAAAACCTTGTTGTGGGAAGGATGGTGGTAGGCTAGAATCTATAAACCACTAACATGAGGGAAAAGAGTTTTACGAATATCACAAAGAACAAGTGATAAGGGAGAAATAACCAGAAACAAAAGATTAAAAGAATTATAAATGCTTACTTGGTCAATTATATTCAAATACATTGAAAACATTTAAGAAATTAATAATTTCCTAGAAAAATATAACTTTATTAGAACTAACTTCAAAAGAGTTAGGAAATTTAAATAGAGTGATTTGCAAGAAGGAGATAAGATTGTTGTTACAAGTTGAACTGTGTCCTCCAAAATTTACATATTGAAACTCTAACCACCAGCAACTCAAAAGGTGCGCTTGTTTAGGGATACAGTTATTGAAGATGCAATCAGTTAAGTTAGGATGTGTTAGCTGCTCAGTTGTGTCCAACTCTTTGCAACCCCAGGGACTGCAGCCTGCAAGGATCCTTTATCTATGGGATTCTCCAGGCAGGAACACTGCAATGGGTAGTCACTCCCTTCTCCAAGGGATCTTCCTGACCCAAGGATCGAACCCGTGTCTCCTACATTGCAGGCAGATTCCTTACCATCTAAGCCACCAGGGAAGCCCAAGTTAGGATGAAGTCTCACTAACTGGCACTAGGGCGGGTTGGGACTAATACAGCATGACTGATGTCCTTATAAAAAGAGGAAATGTGGACACAGACGCAGGCACACAGAGAGATGCCACATGAAGACGGGTGCTATGCAGCCACAGAACAAGCGATCCCCAGAAGCTAGGAGAAAGGCCTGGGACAGCTCCTTCCCTAGACCCTTCAGAGGAGCATGGCCCTGCCAACACCATATCAGACTTCTGAACTCCAGAACTGGAGACAAGAAACTTCTGTCATTGAAGCCACTCAGTTTGAGGAACCCTACTACGGTAGCCCCAGCAAACTAATATTGTTTTCAATGAATTATTCTCCAGAATAGCCTTAGATAATTGTATAAGATAATTTACACAGTTTTTAACAAATAATGACACTTTCAGTGCTTTTTAAACTACAACAAAGTGGTGAAAATGAGAAAAAACTTCTAATGTCTTTCTATGAAGTAAACATAACATTGAAACCTGATGAGGAGTTTACTCACAAAAAGGGAAAAAATATAGACCAATCTGCATTATTAATCCCAATTTTAAAATCCTACATTGAATAGTCAAAAACAAAACTTATCAATGGACTAAAATAAAAATACATCATATGACTAAGTAGAATTTATTCCAAGAATAAGAGGATAACTGAATATCAGGAAAGTAATTCATGAATTCAATGGCTCTAAAGAAAAAACTTAGATTGCCTTCACATACTATAAAAAATTTATATCCAGTCTCAGTTTAAATATTTTAAATGAAAAAGAATATATTAATACTTTATAATATGATAAATGTATATCTACCTCAAAAATTCATATCACTAGAAAAATTCCTATCAGTGTCAGAAATAAAACAAGATGTCCTCTATGACGTTTTATCTAATATGGCACTCGAGGAAGCAGCCAACACAATTAGATAAGAGAAATAAATTAGCAGAAATATTGGAAAGAGAAACTATGGTGTGGCTGTGTATCTGAAAAATCCAAGATAATCAGTGTTTTGAAACAGTGTGACAAACAAAAGACAATTTACTGAGTTAGCAAAGAAGGAGGACTTCCCTGGTGGTCCAGTGGCCAAGTCTCCATGCTGCCAATGCAGGGGGCCCAGGTCTGACCCTTGGTAGGGAAAACAGTTCCCACATACCACAAGTAAAGATCCAGTGTGCCACAGCTAAGATCCATCACAGCTGAATAATTAAATTAAAATAGACATTTAAAAAAATTAACAGATAACAAAATTAATCCACTAAAATCCATAGCTTTTCACATATAAAGCAATAATCAAGTAGAAAATATGAATTATCAACCCAATAACAAAAAGACAAATAGTCTAATTTTTAAACTGGGCAGTTGAGTGCATACCATTAAAGATGACACACAAATGGTCAATAAACATAAGAAAAAATGTTCAGCATAATTAGTCATTATGTAAACATATATCAAAACCACAACGATATGCCACTTCACGCCCTCTAGGATGGTTATTGTAAAAAATATGGACAATAACAAGTACTGATGAGGATGCATAGAAACTGAAACTCTCATAAACTATTGATGGGAATATAAAATGGTGAGCCACTTTAGAAAAGTTTGGCAGTTCCTTAAAATGCTAAAAATAGAGTTACCATATGACCCTGTAATTCCACCCTTGGATATATCTGCAATATCGTGATTTATAAGAAATATATATTTGGCCATTCAGATGACCAATATATTTTTCTCATATATTTTTGTCTTTGTTCATAGTTCCTGGCTTACAGTTCCCCAAATCCTTTGTATCTCCTGAGTATTAAGAAAAATGGAATTATCTTTTTTTTACAATATTTATATTTTGTCCTTGTCTCAGTCCCTGAAATGGCTTCAAAATGTCTTGTTATTTGTAACAAGGCCCTTTCCACCACACTAGGTTTATGTTAATAAGGTGATTTTTGGTAAACACCTAAAGATAGGGGCTGGTTGTCAAGGGAACTGACCATCCATGGTGGGTTGGAACTTTCAGTCCCAACCTCTGATTTCCGGAGATGGGGGAAGGGCTGGAGGTTGAATCAGTCACCAATGACTAATGATTTAATCAATCATGCCCATGTAAGGAAGCCTTTATAAAACCCAAAAGGACCGGGCTAAGAGAGTTTCCAGGTTGAATACATGGAGATTTGGGGAGAGGGGCACCCTCAGGGAGAGAGCATGGATGCTCTGCACAACTTTCACATGCCCTATGCATATCTTCCATTTGACTGTTCCTTAGCTATATCATTTTATAATAAACTAGTGATCTAGTAAGCAAAATGTTTCTGTGAGGTTTATGAGCCACTTTAGCAAATTAATCCAACCCAAGAAGGAGGTTATTGGAACTTCCAATCTATAGCCGCTGGGCAGAAGCCTGGGTGACAACCTGAATTTTTAATATTTATTTATCATCTAAAGATGCCACAACCTGGACTTTTGACTGGCATCTGAAGTGACAGGTGTGGGGAAGGTGGTCTCGTGGGACTGAGCCCTTAACCTGCGGAACCTGTAAACAGTGTCAGAATTGAGTTGAGTTGTTGGACACTTAGCTGAAGTCCAAGAATTGCATGATGGTGAGGGAAACCACCCTACACACATTGGAACTGATTTCAGAACCTCTTAATACCCAAGAGAGTTAAAAGCAGGTCCATACAAAAACTTGTACATGAATGTTCATAGTAGCATTATTAATAGCAGCCAAAATATGGAGATGACCTAAATATCTATCAGCTAATGAGAATGGATAAACAAAATGTGGTATGGCTACACAGTGAAATACTATTTGGCAGTAAAAAATGAAGTACTGATACATGCTGCAACATCAATGGACTTTGAAAACACTATGCTATGCAAAAAATGCTATTCACAAAAGACCACATATTGTATGATTACATTTATGTAAAATGTCCAGAATAGACAAATCTATAGAGACAGAAAGAAAATGATTTGTTGCTTGGGGCTGGAACAGGTGGGGGCCGGGGGAGGAGTGGGAGTTGGAGTGAATGTTAACATTCACCTGGTTTCTTTTAGGGGTCAATGGTATTCTAAAATTAGTGTGTAGTGATGTTGCCCAACTCTGTGAATATGCTAAAATCCACTTTAAATGAGTGAATTATTATGGCATGTGAAATATATTTCAATAAAGTTTTTAAAAAGAAAATATCAATTATGAAAAGGCTTCAATTTCTATATAGTACTATTAAGTCAAAATGCCTAGGAGTAAACACAAGAAATATGCAAGACCTATATGTTAAATTTAAAATGAAGATGGACTTCCCTGGTGGTCCAGTGGTTAAGAATCTGACATGGGTTCCCTAGTGCAGGAAGATTCAACATGCTGTGGGGTAACTAAGCTCTTTCACAACTACTGAAGCCCACACACTTTAGAACCCGTGCTCCACAAGAAGAGAATCCACCCAGTGAGAAGCTTGTGCACTGCAACTAGAGAGTGGCCCACATGCAGCAATGAAGACCCAGGTCAGCCAAAAAAAGAAGAAGAAATAAATTAATTAATTAATAAAAAATAAAGTAAATACATTTCAAAAATAAATAAATAATAAAATGCAGAAAACCTTAAGATATTAGCACTGGAGAAACAAAAAAGAATTTTTGAACAAATGGGAGTGGGTATGAAGAAACAATGACATAAAAAGGGGAATTCTCTCTGATTTACTTCACAAATTTAATATGAACCCAGTGAAAATATCAATAGACTTTTTTTAACTAGACAAACTGGTCCTTAAGTATACACTGGAAAGTTAAAAAAAAAAAAAAAGTCCAAAGACTGTTGAGTAAGAAGACTCTGAGGAAGAAAAGCAATGATGGAGCAACAGTTCCACTAGTTATTAAAATTTTTCTAAAGCCTCAATGACTAAAAGAGTATGGTATTGATTTCATGAACATTCACATGGATCAATGGAATAGATTTTAAAATCTAGTGATGGATTCTGAAAGAGCATATTAGTATGCAACATAGGGTAGAATCTCAAAGAATGAAGGAAGATGGATTTTTTGATAAATAATTTGGTGACAACTTGGTACCCATTTTGAAATAAAATTAGTATATCTGTACTTGATCCATTAAACCAGAAAAAATTCCAAACAGATCAAAGACTACAATATTAAAAACTGGACAAAAATGTTCCAGAAGAAAGCATTTTTGGAAGATTCTTTTTAAAACTTTGAAGGAAGGAAGGCCTTTCTTACCATGACTCAAAATCTAAAGTACATGAAAAAAAAGATTGATAAATGTATCTATAAGAGAATTAAAAAAAATACTATAAGCAGTATCAAAAGACATATAATAACCTGGAGGAAACACTGTATCTCATATCAGACCAGAGAACTAATCCTCCTAATATACAAAGAACTTCTAAGAATTATCATGAATAAGACCAATAATTCAGTTTCTAAATGTGTAAAGGTGACAGGCTTCCCTGGTGGCTTAATCAGTAAAGAATCTGCTTGCAATGCAGGACAGCTGAGTTCGATTCCTGGGTCAGAAAGATTCCTGGAGGAGGGCATGGCAACCCACTCCAGTATTCTTGCCTGGAGAATTCCACGGACAGAGGAGCCTGGTGGGCTACAGTCCACGGGGTCACAAGAGTCAGATAGACTCCACCACCACTAGAATGTTCATTAAAAAAAAATACAAAAACTCTGGAAACACGCTTAACATCATATCGAGAGAAATGCAAATTATAACCACACTAAAAACTATTTTCACCTATCAGATTGGCAAAATCTTTTTAAAATGTGGGATACTCTGTCTGAGGCTGGGGATCTTGCCCATTGCTGGTTGGAGTTGGTCCACTCCTATGGAGAGCAATTTAATTATCAGAAATGACAAAATTAGATGCCCTTGACTCAGCATTTCCAATTTGAGGGTGGCAGTTATCCTACAGACATCCTTTCACACATGTGAAGTGGTGTAGGCTACTCACTGCAGTTTTTTCATGGTAAACATTGTTTGGAAACTACCGAAATGTCTATCGGACTGGGCCTTATACCATGCTGGAGAGAGCTGAGGAGCTGAGAGAGCTGAGGTCAAGAGACTGAAAGAAAAGGTTGAGAACATTACACAAGACAGCAAAGAATAAAGCATTTAAAACTATAAAAGTGGGCTTCCCTGGTGGTCCAATGGCTAAGACTCCATGTTCCCAATGCAGAGGACCCAGGTTCAATCCCTGGTCAGGGAACTAGATCCCACAAGCCTCAACTAAGACTCGGCACAGCCAAATAAATAAATAAATATTGGAAAAAAAAAACTATAGAAGCAAGCTAAAAGATATGGAGGATAGATATGGAAGTGCCAACATTCAGAAGAGAAGGAGATAACGGAATCCTCTAAAAGAGAGAGAGAGAGAGATCTAAATAAAGATAAAGATAAATCTCCCAGAAATAAGGACTTCAGTTTGAAGGGGCTCATAAAGTGTCAGAAAAGATAAAGACACATTCACTGTCATTACATTGACACTTAGGAAAATAAGAGACAAGAGAAAATTCTGAAAGCTTCCAGAGAACACTTACATAGAAGGAGGCTGAGCGCCAAAAAATCAATACTTTTGAATTGTGGTGCTGGAAAAGACTCTTGAAGAGTCACTTTGAGTGCAAGATCAAACCAGTCAATCCTAAAGGAAATCAACCCTGAATATTCATTGGAAGGACTGTTGCTAAAGCTGAAGCTCCAAAACTCTGGCCACCTGAAGTGAAGAGCTGACTCACTGGAAAAGACCCTGATGCTGGGAAAGACTGAAGGCACAAGAAGAAGGGGGAGGCAGAGGATGAGATGGTTAGATAGCATCACCAACTCAATGGACATGAGTTTGAGCAAACTCTGGAAGATGGAGAAGGACAGGGAAGCCTGGCATGCTGCAATCCATGGGATTGCAAAGAGTCAGTTATGACTTAGTGACTAAACAACAACAATAATTGGCTTTAAACCTTTAAAGCAACACTGGAAGCAACAGGGCAATTGAAAAATATTTTAAAATATTTAAGAAAAAGAAATTTGAAACTAGAAGTTTGTTTTTTTTTTTTTGAAACTAGAATTTTAATCTCCAGCCAATTTTTCATGAAAACCTAAGGATATATTAAAAATATGCTGAAGCATAGATAGGGCCTCAGGTTTTCACTCAAAGATTAAAAAAAATCCACAGTGAGAATTGTTATTGTTTAGTCGTTAAGTCATGTTCAACTCTTTGCGACCCCATGGACTGTAGCCCGCAGGCTCCTCTGTCCTTGGGATTCTCCAGGCAAGAACAGTGGAGTGGGTTGCAATGCCCTCCTCCAGGGGATCTTTCCAAGCCAGGGACTGAATCCAGGTCTCTGCATTGCAAGTGTAT
The DNA here is from genome assembly GCF_019320065.1 of Cervus canadensis. Classification (NCBI taxonomy): domain Eukaryota; kingdom Metazoa; phylum Chordata; class Mammalia; order Artiodactyla; family Cervidae; genus Cervus; species Cervus canadensis. Next base: position 80,285,536 of record NC_057393.1, read on the forward strand.
TTTTTACCGTCTGAGCCACCAGGGAAGCCCCCATCTCTCAGAGTTTGCTCAAATTTCTGTCCATTCAGTTGGTGATGTTATCTAAACATCTCATGAGAATAGTTTTAGAGAAAATACAGAAATTAGAAGAGAAAGAATTTCAGAAGTATGCTATAGAAGATGTGGGCAATAAGGATCCTCAAATACATCAGCAAACACTGTCTTTATTTTAGAAAGAAATGAGGGATAGAAAAAAGAAAGAAAGGAAGACATGGAAAATTAAAGTAAGAGAAAGGAAAGCAGGAAAGAAGGGAAGCAGGGAAGAAGGAAGGGAGGTAGAGAGGGAGGAAAGAAATATAACACCAAAGAGAAGAAAACGTATTTATGGCAACTAAGAATTGAGATTGTAAACATCAACATGACAAGGATTGGAGGAACAAGAAGAAAATATTGAAAGCATCGTGAGCGTCTAATGTACTTACATTGTTAGAGGAAAGATGTATATATTAATATATTAATATTAATATGCCTAAGAAGACAGAAGAGGTAAACAAACATGTATTTGGATTTTAAGGCAATTGTCTTATTGTAAAATAATAGCTGTAAGCTTAAATCAATGAAAGAAAACAATGTATTCAATGGAAAAAAGTAAAAAGAAATATGAAACAAGTATACAGATATAATTACAAAATATATAAAAAGTGTTAAATCCAACAATTAAAAGGCTGAGAGTAAAACAACAACAAAACAGTATCCAACAATATGTGGTCTCCAGAAGAAACTTTTAAAACAAAAAGACATGGAAGAATTGAACATGAAAGGTGCAAATAGCCATTCCATGGAAATAGATGTCTAACAAAAATCTTGTGGAATAACTGTAATACTTACATTTTATCTGAGGTTTCATCTGTTCTACTATTTTATGTATAATTAAGAAAGAAAAATCCCTACCAGCTAAATAATGAAACAATTCTTTCTTATCACATGAATTTTTAATATCTATATTAAAATAACTCTTGGGACTTCCCTGGTGGTCCAGTGGTTAAACTCTGTACCTCCAATCAGGGGATAGGGGTTCGATCTCTGCTTGGGTAACTAGATCCACACAGTATGGCCAAAAGATAAACAAATAAAATTAAAATGAAAAATTCTTTTAGACCTACTTAGATACAGATTTTTATCATATATCACCCTTGTTCATACATAAAAAGGAAAATTAAAACTTTTTCACATCCGAGTATAACTCTTCTGAATTACTTTTTCATTCAGTTACTCAAGCTTTTAAGTACACTAACATGTCCTCAGGGATAATAATAGATTTGTGATGAAACATTGTTTAAGAGGGCCCCACTCTTCTCTTTGGCACTATTCTCTCTTTTCTTCCAAGACACTGACATCAATCTGCGAGTTGATGAGTGCTTTTACAATCTTACCAGAACTTGCCAGTGGAAGGTTTTGGATAACAAACAGAAATCATTTTCCTTCTTCAGTCAGATCTGAAACGGTTTGTTGATGGAATCATCAAGGGGTCATACTCTGGTCATGCCTCATGGAAATAACAACCAACTCAATTCACTTTTCAGTGAGTTTATTTTTTAGCTGATCAGATGCATCAAAACAGATGTACTTGGTTAGTTGCTTAGGTTGCCTAGACACCTATTCCAGATTCTTTAAGTTAGTCTGCTGTCAGTTTACCTCATGTCCTACTTTTCTTTTAGTGCAAGCACAGTAGCATATTTGGGAAACATCTCACTCTTACTTGTTGCTCTGTAGTTTAAAATTAAATACGGTGGCAACTTTTGATTTGGGTAGTTATTCATAGCAACACAGTGATGCACTACTTTTTATAACCTGTGCTCATAACAAGGCAATGTTAGCAGTGGCTCCATGAAAGCATCAGGGTTTTATTAGTATTTCTTATTTGATGTAATTCATAGCTTCACTTTTTTTTCCCAACCAAAATGTGTTGTTTTTGTTGTTGTTTAGTCATCAAATCACATACAACTCTTTTGCAACCCCAAGGACTGTAGTCTGCTAGGATCCTCTATCCATGGGATTCTCCAGGCAAGAATACTAGAGTGGGTTGCATTTGCTTCTCCAGGGATCTTCCTGACCCAAGGGTCAAACCTGAGTCTCCTGCATTGCAGATGGAGTATTTACCAATGAGCCACCAGCGAAGCCTGAAACATGTATTACATGCATGCTAAATCACTTCAGTTGTGTCCAATTCTCTGTGTGGACCGTAGCCTGCCAGCCTCCTCTGTCCATGGGATTCTCCAGGCAAGAATACTGGAGTGGGTTGCCATGCCCTCCTCTAGGGGATGTTTCCCACCCAGGGATCAAACCCACATCTCTTAATCTCCTTATTGTCAGGTGGGTTCTTTACCACTAGCACCACCTGTGAAGCCCCTGAAACATGTGTTACTGGAAGTTAAATAGCTTCAGATCAAGTCAGCAGGAATTTTCTGACAAAATTGATATATGACATCTTGACTAATATATGACTGATATATGACATACATGACATTATCAGTAGGCCATGCCTGCCACTTGTTTTTAATTTTCTTCATCCATTCCAAGAAATCTAACAAAGTATCTTCCCTCTGACTGGAGCACTTGGTGATAATAGGCAGCCCTTCTGCATGAGTCTTAGTAACAAAAGAAACACACCTCATCTACTTGTATCTTCAATTCTTGGGTTCCACAAAGCATTTGATTATTGCTTTGCATAATGATTTAGAATTTCAGTCATTTTTCAAATGACAGTCTTTTAAATATTGAATGTATTACCTATTTCCATGTCTTCCTGCATCTATTATAACTTTTCATTATTTCACTAGCAAATTATAACACAGCAATTAAACTCAACCCATTATAGTGCCAAAGTTGTACATAATTTGGCTGAAGTTTTGACAAGAAGAACAGCTATCATTTTGTGCACATAAATACAAGCAATGACAACTGGGTCACATCTGCTGTTTCTGTGACAGCAAGTGTAAGAAGCAACTCAATTTAGAGAGGTTAAAATGAGGAAAGATGCTTGACTTAGAAACAATGAAATGTGGTATCTCACAAAACAGAATTTAGGATAAAATGTTAAGCAAAATTAAGGATTGTGACCTACTTAAAGGAAAAATAAAATATACATATCACACTCACGAAAATACATGCCACGACCATGATAGTAACAAAATATATAAAGCCACAGTGAACAAAATTGCAACTGTACAGAGATGGACCAATATTTTAATTTGCCATTTCAGAAATTGATAGATCAAGCAGACAAAAGAATCACACATATCAAGATATGAACACTATAATAAACATATATAAAAAGAGAACTCCAAGCCCAGCAGATAGTTGGAACATGTTGAATTAGAGCACAAATGGAACATGCACAAAACTTGACCATGCACTAGGAAACAAATAAATTTTAGAGGATGAATTGCACACAGAATGTGATTCCTAAGCATAATACAAGACAATTAAAACCAGGATAAGAGAGGTGTTGGTTTTTTTTTTTAAATCTCACAATTCTTGAAAATAAATATAATCCTTGGGTAAAAAAAAAAAAAAAAAGAAACTGAGGGATACTTAACACTAAAAAATAAAAACAACTTGTAAAAAAAAATCCATTTTCAGAGGGAAAATTATAGCATTAAATGAATTTTTGAAAAAGTAAGATTAAGAACAAACAAGCTAAGCATTCAATTTAAAAAACGGGAGAAACAGCAAAGCCAAAGAAAGAAACAAGACAGACGGTAAGGACAACTGTCAGGACAGAGATCAGGTAAGTAAAACAATGAAGATTAACGGAAGCAAAACAAGTCATCGTAAAAACTAAAAGCGGATGCGTACATTACCATATGTAAAACAGATAGCCCAGGGGAATTAGCCGTGTGCTCAGGAAACTCAAACAGGGCTTTGTATCAATCTAGACGGGTGGGGTGGGGAGGGAGATGGGAGGGAGGTTCAAAGGGGAGGGGATGTGTGTATACCTATGGCTGATTCATGTTGAGGTTTGACAGAAAACAACAAAATTCTGTAAAGCAATTATCCTTCAATAAAAAATTTAAAAAAAGATACATATCTCACAATACTCCTCAAGGAAAAAAAGACAAGTTTTAATACAAAAGTAAGTATGACAGAAAATACAGAACAAAAAGGGTAATAACTAACAACACAGGGGATACTTTTTAAAATAATAGATGAATATTTAGTTACATATGAAAAAATTTAAAATTCTAAATGAAATGAATAATATCCTATAAAAATATAGAAAGTCAAAAGTACATAAGAAGAATGTGCATAGCTAAACCAGGAAAAATTAATAAAATTAAATTGATAGTCAAAGCTCTCCTTTCTACCCTTATCCCTTCTTCAAAATAACCAACCAAAAAAAAAAAATGTAAATAAAAAAGTTTGAATAATGAAAAATAAATAAATAAATAACCAACCAAACAAATTCTGGCCAAAATGGCTAAATCCAAGACTGAAGCAGGAAAAGTACATTGTGGTACATTTTCTTGTACCAGAAAGCAAGAAGGTGCTTGAAAACTCATTAGACATGATGAAGGACACAGTATTCAGAGTGAAGAGGCTCCCACTGGCGAAACCCAAGATAATCTGAGAGTGAAAATGAAAAACAACACTAATAGATTATAAGACAGCAAATAAAAACAGAATACACAAGTAGAAAATGAATGAATGGATGAATGTTCTTCTTTACAAGGAATGATCTAGAGTTAGAAACCACCATTTTGTAGCACCATTGTAATAATTGATTCAGGCCAAAAAAAAAAATCAAGGGATGCTCAAACCATCAGACAAGTTAATTGATAAATGGATTATTTATACAGATTAGCTCAGTTCAGTTGCTCAGTTGTGTCTGACTCTGAGCAGACTGAGACCCCATGGACTGCAGCACACCAGCCTTCCCTGTCCATCACCAGCTCCCAGAGCTTGCTCAAACTCATGTCTATCGAATCAGTGATGCCATCCAACCATCTCATCCTCTGTTGTCCCCTTCTCCTCCTGCCTTCAATCTTTTCCAGCATCAGGGTCTTTTCCAATGAGTCAGTTCTTCACATCAGGTGGCCAAAGTATTGGAGCTTCAGCATCAGTCCTTCCAACGAATATTCAGGACTGACTTCCTTTAGGATGGACTGGTTGGATCTCCTTGAAGTCCAGGGGACTCTCAAGAGTCTTTTCCAACACCACAATTCAAAAGCATCAGTTCTTTGGTGCTCAGCTTTCTTTATGGTCCAACTCTCACATCCATACATGACTACTGGAAAAAAAAAACCATAGCTTTGACTAGATGTACCTTTGTTGGCAAAGTAATGTCTCTGCTTTTTAATATGCTGTCTAGGTTGGTCACAACTTTTCTTCCAAGGAGCAAGCTACTTTTAATTTCATGGCTGCAGTCACCATCTGCAGTGATTTTGGAGTCCAGGAAAATAAAGTTTGTCACTGTTCCCATTGTTTCTCCATCTATTTGCCATGAAGTGATGGGACCAGATGCCATAATCTTCATTTTTTGAATGTTAATTTTTAAGCCAGCTTTTTCTTTCTCCTCTTTTACCTTCATCAAGAGGTTCTTTAGTTCTTCTTTGCCTTCTGCCATAAGGGTGGTGTCATCTGTATACCTGAGGTTATTACTTATTAGTTTTAACTAATTGGCCCACTTGGTTGATTTCAAGCCACCAACATGAGAACATGAGGTCTCTGAGTGTAAAGGGAAGAGATAGGCATAGTTGGGTCTCATGAGCCTGGTCTGAGCAGCTCCATTACAAAAATCAATAAGAAAAGAAAATTCAATGGGAAAATGTGCAAGAGACTTGAGAAGATTTTTATGAAGTCATAAAAGAGAAAACCTGAATGAATAATAAAATATTAAAAGACGTTTCACTATGTTACTGATAAAAGAAATGCAAATCAAAACCACAATTGGATACTATATTACCTTCATATCAACAAATGTTTAAAAGTTTGGCAATACCGTCTTGGTAATGTTGAATAACAGGAACTTGATCAGTGGGAATTCTGACTCACTGCTGGTGGAACAGGTTAGCATTTCCTAGAAGAGGTGAAATGTGCAAACCCTGCAACCCAGTGTTTTCTGTCCTATAAATATATATACAATATAAATATATATTTCATGCAAAACACACACACATACACTAAAGAAATTCTTTTCCATGTATCCCACACAGTTCCTGGGAGCACTATGAGCAACAGGAAAAAAGTGAAAACAACCCATATGAATATTAGCACAGAAAAAATAAATAATTTGTAGTATATACATATGATGGAATAAAATTTCATAACAGTGAAAATGAATGAATTATAGATAGTGAAATACATTATCATGGATAAATTCCAAAAACTTCATAGAGAGTGAGCATCACAGAACACATGCAATAAAATTGCAATAATATAAAGTTCATTATATATACTAATAAAGAAGAGCAAGGATGTTTATCACCAAAATCAGAAGAGTGGTTGTTTCTGTCAGGGGAGTGAGAAAAGAAGGGGAAGGGTATATTCTAAGCAATTAGAAATATCCTATTCTTAAATCGGGTGCAAGTACACAGATGTTCACTGAATTATTATTATTTAAATAGTGCAATTGCATTGCCTGAGGTTCTTCTCTATGTATATGCACATTTTGCTTCATCAAAAGGTATGTGTGTGAGAGGGCACTCACAGGACAGCATGAGCAGTGTGACATGTGGGGAGAGGCCAGGATGCAGGCAGCTGAGTACCTTTCTTAACCCAGAGGTAGGAGTAGGCATGGGAGAAGAAGGCTTCCAAACTGCAAACCGAGAAGTGAATTACCAATAGGAGTTAGCCAGGCCAGAAGCAGTGAGCGAACCTCCCAGGCAGAAAAAAAAAATCATGTGCAAAGGCCCAGAGGTCACCTAGCTGACAAGTGGAACTCCAGTCTGTCTGGCCTCACTTTCTTTAACCCCTCACTGCCTGACCTAAAACACACACATGTATGTACACACATGCATGCATATATATATGTATAACCAAGCTAACTCACAGAGGTCAATAAAAGAGAAGCAAGAATTTAACCTGTCAGTCTTCCTTTTTCCTACTTCATCTCCTTTCTTCTTACCACACACACATGCAAGGTGTGCATACATCTTGGATTGTGCCTTTTTATTCCACTTCTGACTTTCTCATTCCAACAGTCTTCATAATCCAACTGCCATCACCTCTGTCTGGTTTTTAAAACTGGATCCTTGTGGTCACAAAGCTACTGGGCTCTAGTATTCTTCTGCTTGCTCTTCCATTGGCTGGTGGGGCCCTTCTTTCAGAGCAGCACGAACACGTCCTTTGCAAGCTGCAATGCTTGTGTCTTTACTTCTGACAGCACAGATCAGAGTGACCCAGGCCACTCAGCCAACAACAGGTAGCCAGGTGGGGTCTTGCCCTGCGTCCCTGTGAAAGATGTCACCAGAGAAGATAGGGTGGAGCCTCCCTGTGGAGCCAATGCTCCTGAGGGACCATCTTCTCAGTTCCTGCAGAAGTGGCCCCACAGAGTAGCAGGGAAGTGAGGGGAAGGACTCAGAGCCCCCAGCCCAAGCCCAGGGCATCTCTAAAAGCCCCTGCCCAATGCCCAGGGCCCCGGACTGTGATCCACACACCTTGACTGTGCCTTTTATTGTGGTCAAGCCAGCACTCACTGCTGAGGGAACAACTTTGCCACCTTCTCTCCTCTGCCCAAGAACATCCTCCCTGCTCAGCCAAAGCCACTTCCCGAGTTCAAAGAGGCAAGCAGGGACTCTTATTTTACACTGATAGATTGCGGATGAGAGACAGCAGAGGCCTCAGGGCTTGTTTGTAACAATTTGCGCTTCTGCCAGGCCTAGTTCTCATTCCTTTTCCAAGAAATGAGAGGAAATTCATTTCCTTTTCCAAGGCCAGCATTTAAAGGTTTCTCCTCACTGTAATAGTTTAATTACGGGGGGTGGGGGGGTGGGGTGGGGGGGGACGGGGAGGAGAAAAGAGACAGAAGGATCCAAGATACAGACACAGGCTTTCTTTAACCTAAAAAGCAACCCCAGCCCCTCGAACTGTAAATGATCGTGATTCCCATACATTTCTCCATCCCAGACGCAGAGTGAGCAGTCAGCAGCACAGGTCTTGAGCCAGCATCTCTGATGCCTTCTTCACAGAGAAGGCCTATTCCAAGGAGAGTTATGACCTTGACGAGAAAATGGATCTATGTATTTATGGGAGGGGGTACTTAGGTGTTGGGATGCACAAGATTGAAAGAAATTGCCCTCTAGTTGTGACAGGCCAGGCTTCCAGCTCTCACTGGGTCTCACTGGGTCTCTTGCTGGGTGATCTAGCAGTTTCGTCCTCTCACTTTATTCCTGGCAAACACAGGTGGCCAAGACCACCTGTGTTTCCCTGTGAGCTATCACTGCTTCTGAACAGTCCTGATCAGGCCACCTTCCACCAAATGTTAGCTCACAAGAGAGACAAATAAAATACACATTACAAGGAGATTTTTTTCTTTATTCTAGCTGAGAATCTACTCATCAACTACCTGCCAGGCCCACATCTCTCCAAAAGTAAGATGAAATAGAATCACACCCTAAACCCCTTCTTAGGGTCCATGAATTTCAAATTAGTCCTCTGTCTTCCTGGTGACTCAGACAGTAAAGAATTTGTCTGCAATGCAGGAGACCCAGGCTTGATCCCTGGGTCAGGAAGATCCCTTGGAGAAGGGAATGGCTATACCCACTCCAGTATTCTTGCCTAGAGAATTCCATGGACAGAGGAGCCTGATGGGTTTCAGTCCATGGGGTTGCAAAGATTCAGACACAACTGAGAGACTAACAAAAACAACAAATTCACTGATATAGGTAGAGACTGTGGTGGGGAAGAAGAGAGAAATTATCTTAAATAATTTTTAAAAATATATCCTTCCTTCTCCTCTCCAACATACACATATTCCCCCTGGAACTGGACACTTTCCAAGGTCAAGGCAAAAGAAGTAAGCTTTCTCTAAAAGAAGTGTGTCTCTAAGGGACACACACACTCTGTTACCATGAACAGCTAGAGACAGGCTAGTGGGAGGTTCATCTTTATAGTGTAAACAGTATAAAAGATTTTCTACTTCACTCATAAGAAACTATACATGGAGTGGTTGTCACACAGAAATGAGTAGTGAAAACACAATGTTTGCTCTCAACTTATAGTCAAGCCCCGATAGGAACAGCTAAATACCATCCCATTGGAAACAAGCATTTGTGTTCCTTTATTGTGTTACTAAGGCAACACCCAATTGTAACCTCTTTTTTACCTTATTTGAGACAGTAATGGGCAGTTTTCACCCTGGTCTTTTATGGATCTATAAAAAGCAAGCATGAATTCAAACAACAAAGGATTCTTAATAGGGGATTGGGAAAATGGATAACCCATCTAGAATAGAACATGAAGACCGTGGGGCACCTTGCTTAATACGATCCATAGACAGTAGCCACTGTTAATCCAATCAATCTGCCATGGAAAAGAAAAATTAGTAAATGCGGTGTTAGAAGGCCTCAGGCAAGGTCACAGAGGACAGGGCCTCCTCTCTCCTAAGACACAGTGGCCTCCCCACCCCCATTCAGCAGGAAGCACTGATGGAACAGATAACACCTGAGGAGCCCAGCAGGAGGCGGGGTGCCAGGGAAGGTGGGCTTAGGAGACAGAAGGGAAGCAAGAGATCTGTGAACACAGAGGTGCTGGGGTTGGTGGGTAGAAAGCCTGAGAGGTGGATGCTTTCAGCCCTCTGAGGGGATGGTTGCAGGGGTCCTGAGACAGGGAGGGCACAGGGACACAGTGAGGGTGACAGAAAAGACCTCTTTGTGCACCCCCACCATGTAGACTTTTTGTTTCATGGTCTGGGACTAATCTTCTGTGATGCAAAGTTCAGTCCTTTGAGCTAGTGGTTCTGCCCTCAGAGTCATCCTTCCTTTTTCTTAAAGGTTAACACATGAGTAGTTTTATGGGCTCCCATTTCTTGCCTGTAGTATTTTAGGGGTCCAACAGCCTCTTTTGTTTTGTATTCATTTAATTTTGTATTCTCTCTATACTCTTCAGTCCAGTCTGGCAGTGTTTCTACTGGTGTAACATCACCAAGAACCATATGAGTCTTCCGTGCATGTCACAGGGATTCACACCATTAGACAAGAGGGTTCATCCTAGTGCCTTCCTATGAAAAGCTGAGTACCACCTGCCAGGGAGGCAGATTGGGAGTCCTCTATCAAAAAATGGCCAGAAGTATTCACTTCTCTGTAGGCCTGAGATCTATCAAGAAATAGCAGGACAGGGGACAGAGCACTGACCAAGGGAATTCTACCAAAACAAGCACTTAACTGGGGAGGCACTCTGTACCCCACAAGCAGGACAGAACCTGCCACACAGACAGAAAGGCTTTTTTGTCCCTGTGGGCCTTAGACTCCCTTCCCCCACTCAGAGACAACAGGCTGACAAGCCTAGAGAAACTCCTCACTCTTCCAGGTAGCAAGAGCAGGGACCAATGGGAGCCTGATAGCATGATTTAAACTAAGAAAATGAAGATAATACCACAAAGTGCTTGAAAATTAAACTGTCATTGGAACCACAGCCCACAAAAGTAAACTTGCACCTTACACTAAACCTAAAAGGTGATCGTCTGCTAAAATAGAAAATTTAAATAAGAATCAGCATCTTCCTCATACAGATGGCCAAAAAGCACATGAAAAGATACTCAACATCACTAATTATTGTTGTTTGGTTGCTAAGTCATGTCCAACTCTTCTGTGACCCTATGGACTGTAGCCCTCCAAGGTCCTTTGTTCATGGGATTTTCCAGGCAAAAATACTGGAGTAGGTTGTCATTTCCTTCTCCAGGGGATCTTCCTGACCCAGAGATCGAACCCAGGTCTGCTGCATTGCAGGCAGATTCTTTACCATTTGAGCTAATTATTAGAGAAAATAATAATCAAAACTACTTTGAGGTACCACTTCACACTGATCAGAAGGGCCATAATTAAAAAGTATACAAATAACAAATGCTAGAGAGGTGTGGAGGAAAGGGAACCATCACTGTTGGTGGGAATGTAAATTGGTACAGCCATTATGCAGAACAGTACGGAGGTTCCTGAAAAAAACTAAAAATACAAATACCATATGATCCAGCAATCCCACTTCTAGGCATATATCCATACAAAACTGTAAGTAGAAAAGATACATGCATCCCAATATTCACTGCAGCACTATTTACAGTAGCCAAGACATGGAAGCGATGTAAGTATCCATGGACTGATGAATGAATAAAGAAGATGTGGTACATATATATGATGGAATATTACTCAGCCATTAAAAGTGAAATAGGACTTCCCTTGTGGCTCACTGGTAAAGAATCCGCCTGCCAATGCAAGAGATGCCGGTTCAATCCCTGATCCCGGAAGATCCCATATCCCCTGAAGCAACTAAGCCTGTGTGCCACAACTATTGAGCCTGTGCTCCAGAGCCCAGGAGTCAGAGCCCAAGAGCCTGTGCTCTGCAGCCAGAGAGTAGCCCCCACTTGCAGCAACTAGAGAAAAGCCTGTGAAGCAATGAAGACCCAGCACAACCAAAAATAAAGAAATCAAATTATTCAAAAAAGAATAAAATAATGACATTTGTAAGCAATAGGGATAGACCTAGAGATTATCATACTAAATCAAGTAAGTCAGACATACGAAGACAAATATCACATGATATCATATGTGGAATCTAAAAAAATGACCCAAATGAACTTATTTACAAAACCAAAACAGACTCACAGACTTAGAAAACAAACTTACGGTTACCAAAGGGAAAAGGAGGGAAGAGGGATAAATTAGGAGGTTGGGATTAACATAAACACACTACTATATGTAAAATGGATAGTCACAAGGACCTACTATACAGCGCAGGGAACTATACTCTGTAATAACCTGTATGGGAAAAGAATCTGAAAAAGAATAAATATATGAATATGTATAACTAAACCACTTTGCTGTACCCTTGAAACTAACATAACATTGTAAATCAACTATACTCCAATATAAAATAAAAAATTTAATAAAAGAATCAGTCTACTAATAAAATAGACTAAATGTCCAGTATGCAATTTTAAATTATATTTATTAATATTTATTGCTTATTTTTGACTGTGTTGGGCTTTCGTTGCTGCGTGGGCTTTTCTCTAGTTGCAGCGAGCAGGGGCTACTCTCTAGTTGTGGTGCTCAGTCTTCTCATTGCAATGGCTTCTCTTGTTGCAGAGCATGGACTCTAGGGTGCATGGGCTTTGGTAGCCGCAGTTCCCAGGCTCTAGACCACAGGCTCAATAATTGCGGCACACGGGCTTAGTTGCTCTGAAGCATGTGGGATCTTCCCAGACCAGAGATCAAACCCATGTCTCCTTCATTGGCAGGCAGGTTCTTTACCACTGAGCCACCCGGAAAGACTCTAGTATATAATTTTAAAAACCACCCATCATATGAAGAATCAGAAATATAACAACTTAACTGAGAAAAGACAATCAAATGACACCAACACAGAGATAATTCTGATGGTAACATATTCAGGCAAGGGCTTTAAAGAAGCCATCATAAAAATGCTTCAACAATCAATTATAAATGAAGAAAGATAAAACACCAGCAAAGAAATTAAGTAATAAAAAAAATCAAATGAAAAGTATAGAACTGAAAATACAGTAACAGAAACTTAAACCTTGCTGGATGGGCTAGAGTAGAGATGATGGAGGATAAAAGCAGCAACTTGAGACAGATCAACAGAACTGTTGATTATCATTTACCCACCTAAATAACAAAATGGGAAAAACTAGAGTTCTCTTCAAGAAAATTAGAGATATCAAGGGAACATTTCATGCAAAGATGGGCACAATAAAGGACAGAAATGGTATGGACCTGACAGAAGCAGAAGATATTAAGAAGAGGTGGCAAGAATACACAGAAGAACTATACAAAAATGATCTTAATGACCCAGATAACCATGATGGTGTGATCACTCACCTAGAGCCAGACATCTTGGAGTGTGAAGTCAAGTGGGCCTTAGGAAGCATCACTATGAACAAAGCTAGTGGAGGTGATGGAATTCCAGCTGAGCTGTTTCAAATCCTAAAAGATGATGTTGTGAAAGTGCTGCAAATTTGGAAAGTGCCAACAAATTTGGAAAACTCAGCAGTGGTCACAGGACTGAAAAAGGTCAGTTTTCCTTCCGATCCCAAAGAAGGGCAATCCCAATGAATGTTCAAACTACCACACAAGTGCACTCATGTCACACTAAACCAAAGTAATGCTCAAAATTCTCCAACCCAGGCTTCCACAATACATGAACCGTGAACTTCCAGATGTTCAAGGTGGTTTTAGAAAAGGCAGAGGAACCAGAGATCAAATTGCCAACATCCACTGGATCATCGAAAAAGCAAGAGAGTTCCAGAAAAACATCTATTTCTGCTTTATTGACTATGCCGAAGCCTTTGACTGTGCGGATCACAACAAACTGTGGAAAATTCTTCAATAGATGGGGATACCAGACCACCTAACCTGCCTTCTGAGAAATCTGTATGTAGGTCAAGAAGCAACAGTTAAACCCAACATGGCACAACAGACTGGTTCCAAATTGGGAAAGAAGTACATCAAGGCTGTATATTGTCACCCTGCTTATTTAACTTAGACGCAGAGTACATCATGTGAAATACCAGGCTGGATGAAGCACAAGCTGGGATCCAAATTGGGAAAGAAGTATGTCTAGGCTGTATATTGTCACCCTGCTTATTTAATTTATATGCAGAGTACATCATGTGAAATACCAGGCTGGATGAAGCACAAGCTGGTATCAAGATTGCAAGGAGAAATATCAATAACCTCAGAAATGCAGATGACAACACCCTTATGGCAGAAAGAGAAGAGGAACTAAAGAGCCTCTTGGTGAAGGTGAAAGAGGAGAGTGAAAACGTTGAATGTTGAAAACTCAACATTCAAGAAACTAAGATCAAGGCATCTGGCTCCATCACTTCATGGCAAATAGATGGGAAAACAATGTAAACAGTGACAGACTTTCTTTTCTTGGGCTCCAAAATCACTGCAGATGGTAACAACAGCCATGAAAGTAAAAGACGTTTGCTCCTTGGAAGAAAAGCTATGACCAACCTAGACAGCATATTAAAAAGCAGAGACGTTACTTTGCTGACAAAGGTCCATCTAGTCAAAGTTATGGTTTTTCCAATATTCATGTATAGATGTGAGAGTTGGAATAAAGAAAGTTGAGCACCGAAGAATTGATACTTTTGGATTGTGGTGTTGGAGAAGACTCTTGAGAGTCCCTTGGACTGTAAGGAGATCCAACCAGTCCATTCTAAAGGAAATCAGTACTGAATATTCATTGGAAGGACTGATGCTGAAGCTGAAGCTACAATACTTTGGCAACCTGATGCGAGGAACTGACTCATTAGAAAAGACCCTAATTCTGGGAAAGATTGAAGGCAGGAGGAGAAGAGGACGACAGAGGATGAGATGGTTGGATGGTATTACTGATTCGATGGACATGAGAGTGAGCAAGCTCCGGAAGTTGGACAGTGAAGGGTAGCATGCTGCAGTTCGTGGGGTTGCAAAAAGTTGGACACGACTGAGTGACTGAACTTAACCGAAATACTAGAAAAAAAGACAGGCTGAAAAAAATGAACAGAGACCTGTGGAACAATAAGAAAAGATGCAACCCTCATATCATTTGATTCTCAGAAAGAGAGAAAAAAGGCAAGCCAAAAGAGTATTTGAAGAAATAATGGCTGAAAATTCTCATTTTGACGAATAATACATAAACCTATAGGTTCAAGATAGTACAATATCCACAAACAGGGTAAACCCAAAGAAATACATACCACAACATATCATAATTAAACTTCTTAAAACTAAAAATAATTAAATTTCTAAAAACTAAAAAGAAAACATATTGAAATAGCCAGAAAGAAATGACACCTATAAGGGAATATCAATTTGAATGGCAATGGATTTCTCATTTGAAACTATGGATGCCTGACAGTATTGGTACATTTTTCAGGTACTGAAAAAAACAGCACTGTCAGCCACAAATTCTGCATCTGGTGAAAATATCCTTCAAAAATTAAGGGGAGGACTTCCATAGTGGTCTAGTGGTTAAGAATCAGCCTGCCAATGCAAGGGACATGGGTTCAATCCCTGGTTCAGGAAGATTCCACATGCTGGGGAACAGCTAAGGCCATGTGCTACAACTATTAAGCCTGTGGGCCCTAGAGCCCATGATCAGAAACAAGAGAAGCCTCCACAATGAGAAGCCTGTTCTCCGCAACAAATAGGCTCCACTCACCAAACTAGAGAAAGCCTGAACACAGCAACCAAGATCCACATAGCAAAAAAAAAAAAAAAAACATCAAGGTGAAAGAAAGACATTCTCAGATAAAGGAAAACAAATAATTTGTCACCTCCAGATATATCCTTAAAAACTGGCTAAAGGATAATCTTCAAAAAGGAAAGAAATTGAAAAAGAAGGAATCGTGGAACATCAGAAAGGGAGAAAGAACAACAGAATAATCAGAAATATACACAAAACAGACCATCCTTTTTCTTATGAGTTTCATAAATCATATTTAAAGATTGAAATAAAAATTATGGCCTTATCTGATGCTCAGGACTACAGTACATAAAATTAAGAAAAGTAAATTAACCTAAATGGAAAAAAGGTTTTCAAATTTCACCTTAAGTGGTAAGACATTGATACCTGTACTCTGTAATAATGGGCTTCCCTGGTGCCTCAGGCAGTGAAGGATTTGTCTGCAGCGTGGGAGACGTGCGTTCATTCCCTGGGCTGGGAAGATCCTCTGGAGAAGAGAATGGCAATCTACTCCAGTATTCTTGTCTGGGGAATTCCATGGACAGAGGCGCCTGGTGGGCTACAGTTCATGGGGTCGCAGAGTCAGACATGACTAAGTGACTACACTTTCACTCTGTAATAAGTCATATGTGTATATTGTCATATATAGAGCCACCAAAATGAAAACTACACGAAGAAATAAATTCAAAAGCACTATAAATAAATAAATATGAAATACTAAAAATTGTGCAAGTAACCAAGAAAACAACAAAAGAGAAACAATAATAAGAACCAGAGGAAACAAACAGAAAACAAATAATAAAGTGGCAAGTTTAAGTTCTGACATATCAAAGATTACCTGAAATGTAAATGGTCTAAATATACAAACACAAAGACAGATAGGAGGAGTGTATTAAACAAAAAAATTAAAAACCCATAGTTCAACTATCTACTATTTACAACTAAACATAAAAACTCATTCAAATTCAGTGACATAAGAAGGTTAAAAATAAAATGACAGAAAAATATATACCATATGAACGTTAGCCTTTAAAAAGCAGGACTGGCTATATTATCCAATTAAGTAAAAACTTCACAGCAAACATAATTACTAGAAACAAAAAGGAATGTTATAAAATGATAAAAGAATCAATCCACCAGGAAGTCATAAAAACTAAATGTATATGCACCAAAAACAGGGCCTCAAAATACATAAAGCAAAAACTGACAGGACTGAAAGGAAAAACAGAAAATCAACAATTACGGTTGATGATTTCAATACTTCCCTCTCAGCAACTGTTAGAACTACCAGACAGAATACCGGCAAGGATATCGATTTGAAAAAGAGAGTCAACCAACAGGATCCGACTGACAGCAGTAGGTCACTCCATACAACAGCAACAGAATATATCTCGTTTTCAACTGTCTATTGAGTAGACATCAAAACACACCATATCCAGGGCCACAAAACAACCGCAAAAAATCTAAAATAATAGACGTCACACAGATCATTTTCTCTAGCCATAATATAGTCAAACTAGCAATTCATAACATAAAAACAAGAAGATCTCTAAACACATGCAAGTTAAGCAACCCAATCCTAAATAACCCATGGTCAAAGTTAAAGTTCCAAAGGAAAATTTTAAAAATACACAGAATTATCAGAGAAATGCAAATCATAACCTCAATGAGGTACCATTACACGCCAGTCAGGATGGCTGCTATCCAAAAGTCTACAAGCAATAAATGCTGGAGAGGGTGTGGAGAAAAGGGAACCCTCTTACACTGTTGGTGGGAATGCAAACTAGTACAGCCACTATGGAAAACAGTGTGGAGATTCCTTAAAAAACTGGAAATAGAACTGCCATATGACCCAGCAATCCCACTTCTGGGCATACACACCGAGGAAACCAGATCTGAAAGAGACACACGTACCCCAATGTTCATCGCAGCACTGTTTATAATAGCCAGGACATGGAAGCAACCTAGATGCCCATCAGCAGACGAATGGATAAGGAAGCTGTGGTACATATACACCATGGAATATCACTCAGCCGTTAAAAAGAATTCATTTGAATCAGTTCTAATGAGGTGGATGAAACTGGAGCCCATTATACAGAGTGAAGTAAGCCAGAAAGATAAACACCAATACAGTATACTAACGCATATATTTGGAATTTTAAAAGATAGTACCGGAGGGGGGAGGGGAAAAAAATAAATAAATAAAAGATAGTACCGATAACCCTATATGCAAGACAGAAAAAGAGACACAGATGTACAGAATAGACTTTTGGACTCTGTGGGAGAAGGCGAGGGTGGGATGTTCTGAGAGAATAGCATTGAAACAAGTATACTATCAAGGGTGAAATACATCACCAGCCCAGGTTTGATGCATGAGACAAGTGCTCAGAGCTGGTGCGCTGGGAAGACCCAGAGAGATGGGATGGAGAGGGAGGTGGGAGGGGGGATCGGGATGGGGAATACATGTAAATCCATGGCTGATTCATGTCAATGTATGGCAAAAACCACTACAATATTGTAAAGTAATTAGCCTCCAACTAATAAAAATAAATGAAAAAAAAATCTTTAAAAATAAATAAATAAAAATACACAGAAGTGAATGAGAGTAAAAATACAAATATCAAAATGTGAAATGCAGTTAAAGCAACCTGAAAAGGAAACTAATAGAGAAATGGTCTCAAAATCAATGGTCTAAGAAACTAGAAGAGCAAGATAAACCAAAGCAAAGCAAAGAAATAATATACAGCAGAAATCAACAAAATTTAAAACAGAAAAGCAGTAGAGAAATTAATAAAATAAAAATCTGATACTTCAACAAACATCAGTTTGTTGAAATTGATAAACCTTCAGCAAGATTGACAGATAAAAAGAGAGAATAAACAAATCACCAAAATCAGAAATAAAACAGAGAACTCACAGAAGATCCTGAAGCCATTCAAAGGCTATTAGGAAAATACTATGATCAATTTTATGCTCATATATTCAACAATTTAGAAGAAATGGGTCAAAGAAAAAGTCTCAAAGTAAAATTTTAAAAATACATAGAACTATATGAAGTGAAAATACTACATATTAAAATACATATATAAAGCAATGCTAAGGGGAAACTTCTAGCACTAAATGCTTATATTAAAATGGAGCAAAAGTCTCATTTGTCAAATGAATGAAAACCAAAACTACCAAAACTCAACCATGATGAAATGCATAGTCTTATAATTCTACGACCATTAACAAAATTGAACTTTAAATATGTAATTTTAAATCTCCTCAACAAGAAATCTCCAGGCCCTGAGAGTCTCACTGAATAATCCTCCCAAGTATTTAAAATAGGAACAACACCAGTTTTACACATTATCAACCCCCCAAAAATAGAAGAAACTCTTTTCATTTTATGAGGCCAGTATTATCACATAAAACCAGATACAACAAGTATACAAAAAGAAAACTGCAGACCAATATTGTCCAGAAACTCAGACACAAAATTCCTCAACTACTTGTTAGCAAACCAATTCCAACAATTGGTTTGTTGAACAATTAACAAGTGGGATTTAATCCAAGTATGCAATGTCATTAATTATACCAAAAGACTAAAGAAGAAAAAACACATGATCATATCAGTTATGCGGGAAAGGCATTTGACAAACACAACACCCATTTTTTATAAAAATAAAACCCCCCAAATCCTCATCATATTAGTAACAAAGGGGAATTACTTTAATTTGATAAGGAGCACCTTCATCAAACACAACTAAGATCACTTCCCTCTGGCTCAGACGGTAAAGAATCTTCCTGCAATGTGGGAGACCTGGTTTCAATCCCTGGGTTGGGAAGATTCCCTGCAGGAGGGCATGGCAACACACTTCAGTAGTCTTGCCTGGAGAACCCCTGTGGACAGAGGAGCCTGGTGGGTTACCATCCACGGGATTGCAAAGAGTCAGGCACGACTAAGCACAAGATCACACGTAATGATGAACGACTGGACTCCTTCCCTTAATAGGCCCGCTCTCATCACTGTTATTTAACATAGTACTGGAAGTTCTAGATGCTGCGATGAGAAAAGAAGGGAACCCTCTTACACTGTTGGTGGGAATGCAAACTAGTACAGCCGCTATGGAGAACAGTGTGGAGATTCCTTAAAAAACTGGAAATAGAACTGCCATATGACCCAGCAGTCCCACTCCTGGGCATACACACCGAGGAAACCAGATCTGAAAGAGACACACGTACCCCAATGTTCATCGCAGCACTGTTTATAATAGCCAGGACATGGAAGCAACCTAGATGCCCATCAGCAGATGAATGGTAAGAAAGCTGTGGCACATATACACTATGGAATATTACTCAGCCATTAAAAAGAATTCATTTGAATCAGTTCTAATGAGATGGATGAAACTGAAGCCCACTATACAGAGTGAAGTAAGCCAGAAAAATAAAGACCAATACAGTATACTAACGCATGTATATGGAATTTTAAAAGATGGTAACAATAACCCTATATGCAAGACAGAAAAAGAGACACAGATGTACAGAATAGACTTTTGGACTCTGTGGGAGAAGGCGAGGGTGGGATGTTCTGAGAGAACAGCATTGAAACAAGTATACCATCAAGGATGAAA
The DNA here is from genome assembly GCF_019320065.1 of Cervus canadensis. Taxonomy (NCBI): domain Eukaryota; kingdom Metazoa; phylum Chordata; class Mammalia; order Artiodactyla; family Cervidae; genus Cervus; species Cervus canadensis. The sequence goes on from NC_057393.1 coordinate 80,305,536, forward strand.
CAGATCACCAGCCCAGGTTGGATGCATGAGATGGGTGCTCAGGGCTGGTGCACTGGGAAGACCCAGAGGGATGGGATGGGGAGGGAGGTGGGAGGGGGGATCGGGATGGGGAATACATGTAAATCCACGGCTGATTCATGTCAATGTATGGCAAAAACCACTACAATATTGTAAAGTAATTAGCCTCCAATGAATAAAAATAAATGGAAAAAAAAAAGAAATAAAGGCATAACAATTGGAAAGAAGGATATAAACTGTCCTGATTTGCAGATGGCATGATTGTCTATATAGAAAAACCGAAGGAACCTACACAAAAAATACAAAAGAACTAAGTGAGTTCAGCAGTGTCTCAGGAAATAGGTGTATGTTCAGTCACTCAATCATGTCCAACTCTTTGCAACTCCATGGGCTGCAGCCCACCAGGCTCCTCTATCCATGGAATTTTTCAGGCAAGAATACTGGACTGAGTTGCCATTTCCTACTTCAGGGGATCTTTCCAACCCAGGGATTGAACCCACGTCTCTTGTGTTTCCTGCATTGGAAGGTGGATTCTTTACCACTAGTGCCATCTGGGAAGCCCCTCAGGAAATAAGATCATGCACAAAAGTTAATTGTATTTCTATAAACTAACAATGAACAAGTGGAAACTGAAATCTAAAATGCAATACTATTTCTGATCATTCCAAAGAAAATTAAATACGTTAAGTATAGACTTAATAAAACATGTACATGGTCTGTATGCTGAAAATTACAAAATACTGATAGAAAAAAAAAAATCAAAGAACACCTAAATAAATGTTAACACATACTGTGTTCATGGAATGAAAGACTCACCATTATAAAGATGTCAGTTCTCCTTAAACTGATTGATAGGTTTAATGCAATTCCTATCAAATTCTCAGCAAGGTGTTTTTTTGGCATAAGCAAGCTTATTCTAAAATTTACACTTGATCTCAGCCAAAAGGCCAAGAAGTGATTATTATTCTAAAACTTAAATGGAAAAACACATGCCCTAGAATAACTAAAATAATCTTGACAAATAAAAATAAAGTAGGAAGAATCACTCTACCTGATATTAAGTCTTACTTTAAGTGCAGTAATCAAAGTATTGGTGGATGGACAGACACACAAATCAGTAGAACAGATTCAAGAACCCAGAAAAAGACAGACATAAATATGTTCAACTTATCTTTGACAAAGGTGCAAGAGTACTTCAAGAAGGAAAGTAAAAAATTTTAAAAAGAAAAGGAAGGATAACTTTTCCTACAAATTGGGCTCTAGCAATTGAATATCCATAGCAAAAAAAAAAAAAAATCTCTACCCACACCTCATGCCTTATACAAAAATTGACTCAAAATGGATCACAGACTCAAATATAAAATATAGACCTATAAACAATTTTAGAAAAAAATACAGGAGAAAATCTCTGGAGTTGAGGCCAGGCAAAGAGATCTTAGACTTGACACAAAAGCACAATTAATAAGTTGGGTCTTATCAAAATTTAAAAATGCTTGCTCTACAAAACAAGTTGGAACTGAAATAGCACAGAAGAATAATAGTAAAATGGGATGCCAGACAAGGATCTGAGGTATTTCTTGAAAGGTGGTTATTGATATTTATCAACTTTGGCCTTAGTCAAGCAAGCAAGTTAAAATACAAAGACAAATAAAACTGCTTTCATTTGAAGATGATCTAATGGTATACATAGAAAATCCAAAGGAATCAACAGATAAAATTTTAGATGAATAAATTATTTTCGCAATCTTGATAGAAGATCAATAGATTTATTTTTTTCTTTTTTTTAGATCAATATATTTAGAAATAACAGTTGCATTGTTGGAATATTACACAGCTACAAAAAGTATGAAATTTGCAGCAACATGGATGGACTTAGAGTTTATCATATTAAAGTGAAGTAAGTCAAAAATTGAAAAGCAAATACCACATGATATAACTTCTCTGTAGAATCTAAAATATGACACAAATGAACCTTTCTATGAAACAGAAACAGACACACAGACATAGAGAACAGACTTATGGGTGCCCAGGAGGAGGGGAGTAGGTGGGGATGAATTGGGAGTTTGGGATTAGCAGATGCAAATTATTACATTTAGAATGGATAAACAACAAGGTCCTACTGTATAGCACAGGGAACTATATTCAATATCCTGTGGTAAACCATATGGAAAATAATATTAAAAATATATGTATATGTATAGCTGAATCAATTTGGTGTAGAGTAGAAATTAACACAGCATTATAAATCAACTCTATTTCAATAAATAAATAAATAACTGCATTGTTATACATCTGCAGCAACAATGAAATTTTAAATTAATTTTGATTTTTGGCTGAGCTGGGTCTTTGCTGCTTTCGCGTGGGCTTTCTCGGCTTGCAGCTAGCGGGGACTATTCTTCACCGTGGTAGGTGTGTGGGCTTCTCATTGTGGTGGTGTCTCTTGTTGCAAAGCACAGGCTCTAGGTGCTTGGGCTTCAGTCGTTGTGGCAAACAGGCTCAGTAGTTGTGGCTCAGACTTAGTTAATCCGTGGCATGTGAAATCTTCCCAGACCAGGGATTGAACACATGTCCCCTGCATTGGCAGGCAGATTCCTATCTACTGTGCTATAAAGGAAGTCCCAACAGTGAACTTTACATTTTTAAGTGATATCACAAAGAAAGTGAAAGTGAAAGAAAGTGAAAGACGCTCAGTTGTGTCCAACTCTTTGTGACCCCATGGACTACATAGTCCATGGAATTCTCCAGGCCAGAATACTAGAGTGGGTAGCCTTTCCCTTCTCCAGGGGATCTTCCCAACACAGGGATCAAACCCAGGTCTCCCACATTGTGGGCAAATTCTTAACCAGCCGAGCCACAAGGGAAGCCCAAGAATCATGGAGTGGGTAGCCTATCCCTTCTCCAGCAAATCTTCCCAACCCAGGAATTAAACCAGCAGGGTCTCCTGCATTGCAGGCGGATTCTTTACCAACTGAGCTACGAGGGAAGCCTGATATCATATATATAATAAATTTAACAAACTGTGTGCTGGAGCTCTACACAGAAACACAGCAACTAAATAACTGGAGGGATGTATCATGTTCTTAGATTGGAGGGTTTAATACAATAAAGATGTTAATCATCCCCACATAGATAGATTCAATGCAATCAATCAGTCACAGCCAAAATCCCACCAGGGTTTTTAGAGAGATTTGACAAGCTAATTCCTAAAATGTTTAGAATAGAAATGAAATGGACCCTAAATAGCAAAAGCATGTTTTAAGAAGACAAACAAAGTGACGGAACTTGCTCTATCAGATATCAATAACAATTATTTTAAGCTTCCTGACAGTTTCTTGGTGCAAGAATAGACAGGTTAGTGGAACAGAATACAGAAGCAAGAAGCAGACTCAGGCACTCATGGGCACTTGATTTTAGTTGTCATTGCAGGTCAAAGAACAAAGGATGGAGTTTTCAGTAAATGGCGCTGGGACAACTAGATATCCTTATGGGAAAAAAATAAGGATTGACTCCTACTTCATATCATACATAAAGATCCGTTTTAGGTGAAGATAATACAGGAGAATGATTTGGGAGGTAGGGAAAGACCTCTTAAACAGGATACAAAAAGCACTAACCATAAAGAAAGGTTGCTAAATTGAACTACATTAAAGTTAAGAATATCTATTCATCAAAAGATACCACTAACAGTGAAAAAGCAGCCCACATACTAAGAGAATATATTTACAATACACATAAAAAACCAAATTACTTTAATTCTCTCTATATAGCCTATTGATGAATAAGGAAAAGACAGGCAAATCAAAAGAAAAACAGTGTAGAAAACTGAAAATGGAATTCAAACAAAAGATACACCAGGGGGTAATATACACATGTACACTTGCTCAATCTCAATATCCATCAAGGAAATGCAAATTCACACCTCTCTGAGAAACCATTACACACTCACCAGAACGGTGACTAACAACATCAAGTGCTGGCAAGACTGTGGAGAATGAGGTGGGTGGTCACACTCTGCTGGCAAGAGTTTACACTGTACCAACATTTTGGAAAACAGATGGCACTATTAACTGGAGTTTAATATAAGCATTTCCTATGACCCAGAGACTTCACTCTTAGATATATACCCAACCTAAACGTGTGAACATGTATCTCAAGAGTCATGCACAGGGACTTCTCTCGTGGGCCAGTGGCTAACCCTCCATGCTCCCAACGCAGGGGGACCGGATTTGAGCCCTGGTCAGGGAACTGGATCCCACATGCCACAGCTGAAAGAAAAACAACCCACATGCCAAAACTAAGACCTGGCACAGGCAAATAAACAGTCATGGCAAGAATGGTCATAGTAGCATCATTCATAAAACCCAGGGTCAGAAACAAGCCAGTATCCACCAACAGTAGGATGGACAGATTATGACATAATCATTCAATGAAACATTATATAATAGAGAAAATGAATACATTATAGCCACAGGCAACAACATGGATAAAACTCACAAACAAAACACTGAGTGCAAAAATTGAGGCATAAAATAATTCATACTGTATGATTGATTATAACACATCATTGATGAAAATAATACATATCAAAACCTGAGGGATGCCATTGAAATGCACTAGAGGAATTTATGATCTTTAATGTTATCTGTTAGAAAAGAATATTTAAAGAGTCCAAATGAAGAAGAAGAAGTTAATAAAAATAAAATAATCTCTAGATAAGAAGAAGGAAATAACCATGATCAGAGCAATGAAAGAGAAAATAAAGATAAAACATAAAGGATCAGGCAAATCAAAAAGGTAGTTCTGGGACTTCCCTGGTGGGCCAGTGTTGAGAGTCCGCCTGCTAATACAGGGACACAGCTTCGACCCCTGATCCAGGAAGATTCTACATGCCGTGGGGCAACTAAGCCCGTGTGCCTAGAGCCTGTGCTCTGCAACAAGAGAAGCCACTGCAATGAGACCCTTGCACCACAAGGAAGAGTAGCCCCTGCTCATCACAACCAGAGAAAGCCCCTGCGTAAAAACAAGAGAAGACCCAGTGCGGCCAAAAGTAAAATTCATGAAAAGGTAGTTCTTTGAAAATACTAATAAAAATAAACAAACTTCTAGAGCAAATGATGAAAAGAATGGAAAGAGAAAGTTATTAGCACATAGGACAGAAGAGGATATAATTTTAAATATAACATAAAATTTAAGATAAATACAGATTATTATTATGCCAATGCATTTGAAATATTGGCAAAATGGACAATAACTTGAAGAAACAAAATCTCACACAGAATCTCACAGAGAAAGAGAAAACCTGAATATGTTTTGAACATTAAGAACTTAAAATCTACCCACAGAAAAAACTACAACAAAGTCAGGTACAGAGATCCAGGTGCTGTTTTGTCAGATGCTTTCTGACCAATCTCGCCTCAGACAAGCTCTGCCAGTTTGTGGACAAGGGGACCTACTGCTCCACTCAAACTAGCAGACTGAGGTAATGATGGTGCCCAGGTCTCCCCGGGGTGGGGGCCACCTGGCTGGCTCTCCCCCTCCAGTATCTTTTTCTGTCATTCTTGCACACTCACACTCCACCACCAAGGGAGATCAAGAGGCAGCTGTTCACCCTTTCGGGGAACCAACAGTCACACCTCTGTATCCACTGGTTCACACTGGTCTCCCTGGGAAGCATGGACCTGGCAAACCTGAAAGACCCCCTTCTGCCCGTTGTCCCTTCCCCGGCCCCGATGGCCACCTCACTTGGCGCCCTCTCCCTCCTGCTGTCCATGCCCCCTGACCTTCTCCACGGGCCCCCTGGCTCTTCCCCACTCTCGTCTGCCCGCCAGCTACCCTCAGCCTGCACACTCCTGGGGCCTCTGGATCTTCAGTGACCAACTGCCTGGGAACCCTGCAATTAGGGTGACTCCAGTCTGGGTCTACTGCACTTCTGTCTCGACCAGTGCAGGATGCCTCCTGTTCCATGGATTCAACACGGAGCCGGTCAGTTCCTTGGAACACTCACTGGGTCCCCTAGTCCTTGACATCCTTGACTTGAGGGACCCTGATGCCCGGCCTTCATTCCCGGAAGTCTCCTGGCTGACCTCTGTCTTCCCACCCATCACCCTTGAGTGCAGCTTCAGAACCTTTCAGAAGCACAGTCTGACCCAGTGGGCCCCCAGGATCCACTATACCACACAGGGCCCAGTTGGGCGTGTTTGTCACCCTCCGAGCCTGGCCTGCTTTCTTGATCTCTCCTCTTACACCCAAACCCTGCCTCCCAGCAGGAGGACCAACCATTCAAGCTGGACCTGGATGCAGTGCTTTGGCCCTTAGGACTTTTGTTGCTAAAACCAGGGAAGTCCTGGTCAGAGGGGTGAGCCATGTCCCTCCATCTCTCGGTCTTGTGCTGCTGTGTCCTCAGCCTGAATCACCCTCTCCCCCTCAAGGTCAGCTCTTCCCACTCCAGGACTCACTTGGGGAGACTCTCGCCCCCACCCCCCTACCTCCAACCCCATGAGGCAGGGCTCCTGTGTGCTCCCGCAGGCCACGAGAACCTAATGCCCTATTCCCATAGGCTCTGGCTCCTGGGGAGAAGAGACTGTAGTTTTTAACTCTGTATCCCCCATCAAGTTAATGCCCGAAGGCACAGGGCATATTCGCTTATAGCTTGCTTAATAAGCATGAAAGATGGATTTGGTGTGTCTCTGACTTCAGCCCTTGGTCTCTCTTGGGAGAAGCAGAACCATGGAGAACACGGTAAAGCTCAGCGCCTGATTCTCATGACTCATACCTACCTACAGGAGAGGTCATGGTGGGAGGTTCAGGGGAGAGGCCCCCCGGAGATCGCTCTTAGGCCAGGCAGTGATTGCAACTGTGGCCCCTGAGGACCCAGGAACAGTGAGGCCCCAGGGAGGGACCCCAGTGACTTAAGGGTCAGCCCTGAGTCCCCAGGTGTGGGGCAGACACACAGAGAGCCTGGGTGACTCCAGGAGGGAGGTGGAGGCAGCACAGGAGGACCAGACCAACTGCAGATCCCACTGTCTCCCGGCAGGAGGATGCCTCCGGCCATCACACTAGTCTTCCATCCCCGGCATAGCTCTGCCCACCACTGTTTCCAGCTGCCCAAGGGGCACTTCCAGCTGTCCACCTAAACAGGCACAGGGAAAGGGGTGGTGAGTGAGAACTGCCCCATGAACCTTCCAGGAGTGATCGTGGGTGAGGCTGGGCCGGTTTCCAGGTGATGCCCACCAAGGTGGCTGAACAGGCTCATCTCCAGGCACCATGCCACCACCAGGGACTCTCAGAACCCACTGGCTGAGGCCACTGACCGCTTAGCAGGCTCCCAGTCGCACTCCTGACTCCTGCGAGGGGCCGGGGGCGACTGGAGGTAACACTGTAGGAGAACCAGATAAAGGAGTGTGGCTGGCCCCTCTGGGCCCGGGCAGGACGTGTGACACCGTCGAGCAGAGCTGAAAACAGAAGGTGCCCCAGGGAGGGAGGCCAGAGGGGGATGCTCCAGGCCCTCAGAGCCCTGCAGGGGCCACAAGCCTGCCCTGCCTCGGGCAGTCTCTGCCCGAATGCCTCCTGTAGGATGAAATGAAGACTGAAGATGTGGCCTGTCAGCCTGGCTGGGTGCCAGCTGCCTCACCTGGAGTGACTCCTGGGGGTCTGGCAGCTCTCCAAGCCCCGTGCTGCTCCACAGACCTGCAGAGCCTCTCCCATCTGCCCACCCAACCCCCCAGACCCCGTGAGGTGGCTGGTGCCCACGGTGCTGCCCTCTGCAGGTGTGTGGCCGTCCTCACCCTTCATTGCCGTGGCCCTGCTGCTGCCCGCACAGTGCCCACCCTCTACACCTCTCTACGCATTCACCAGTTCACAGCCCATCTCCCCCAAAATCCTGAGCCCCACGGGGACAGACAGGATCCAGATCCACCCTGGATCCCTAGACCGGGGCCCAGCACAAGGAGACACTCAGCAAGTGTTTTTTTGGATGAACAAAAGGAAGCAATCAGTGCTTAGAAAGTTTTCCTATTTAATTGCAACAGGGATATTTCATCTGTTTTATGTTGTTTTTCATGACCAGCTTGGTTGTTTTGATGATCTTCATGTCTGTATTAGTCAGGGGTCTTGAGAGAAAAACAGAACTAATAGGCGATAGGTACATACATAGATTGATGATGAGATACATACATACATTGACTGATTATGAGGAACTGGCTCTTGTGACTGTGGAAGCTGAGAAGCCCCACAATCTGCAAGTTGGAGACTCAGGCGAGTCAGTGCTATAATTCCAGCCCCAGTGCAAAGACCTGAGTACTAGGGGGCTGATGGTGTTAGCTGAGGCCAGGGACAGGAGAACACTGGCATTCCAGCTCAATCTGACAGGCAGGAAGGCAACATATCCTCCCTCCACTTTTTGCTCTGTTCAGGCCTTCAACTGATTATGAGGCCCACCCCTCTGGGGAGGGCAATCTGCTTTACTCAGTCTACCAGTTTAAGTCCTACTCTTGTCCATGCAGGCCCTCACAGACACACCCAGGAATAATGCTTAATCTGTCTGCCCCATGGCCCAATCAAGTTTGACACATAAAATTAGCCACCACAATATCTTAGTTATCCATGCCTCATGCCTAGTCAAATACCCTAGTGCCCTGTTTGTCCTTCTGAGAGAGGCTGCCAGAATTTCAGGGACACTGTCAACCATCAACCTGCATCCATCAACCTGAACACCACTCACAGCATCATGTGTTCCAGGCTCATGTGGCCCCAGGAGGAGAGTTGAGAGGGTAGGCCACACGACTCACTAGCTCAGAGCTGGAATTTGAACCTGTTCCAGCCGACTTCAAAGCCAAAGCTCCCAACTACTGGGCTACTGACTCTCAAGGGGTCTTCTGGCCTGGGGCAGTTTAAAGCCCCCCTGGTCATCTGATGACACCATGGCAAGTGCTGCAGAGCCCTGCACATGACAGAAGTGACACACACCCAGGGGCTCTGACCCAGCCTCTGAGTCCTATACATACATACATATACATGGGGCATACACATACACACATAGATATGTATTTATCAGAATAAATTTGTGGCAACTTACAAATAATACAAACATAAGAAAACGGAACATCAGGGAATTCCCTGGAGGCCCAGTACTTAAGACTCTGCACTTCTGGCTGCAGGGAGTATACGTTCAATCCCCAGTTGGGGAACTAAGATTCCACATGCCATGATGCATCCAAAAAAAAAAAAAAACAACAACAAACTGAACATTACAGCTAGACAATGGTTGTGTGTGTGTTTATGCAAACGTATCACACAAATATAGATCTGTTGGCACACGCAGGCACATGTGTGTATCATCCACACACCCACACACACACAGGTCTGCATCATCTTCTAGAAATGGAGCAGGCTCAGCCTTCTGACCATCAGCAGCTGACTCACCTTGCATTTGGAAAATGTATTTGATGGGAAGGTCCAAGAAAGAAAATGGCAGTGTGAGGCTGCAATGATTTCTTAAGAACATGTTGCTAAATGATTTAATCCCTTCCTGAGACACTGCCCATGAATTGATGACCTCTGCTTTTCCTTTCTCCAGTCTGATGAGCAATGGCTTTTCTGACAGGCCAGTAAATTTCTCCCATTGCTTCTGTTAAGAAATTTTTTTTAAAAAGATGATGAGGGGGAAGTGCTTTATTGCAAAGCACTCTGCACCCTGCCCCCTTTCTCCACAGAAGCGTAAAGCTACAGTAGAAGGAAGGACAAGCTGGTTGCCGTGCTCCCAGGATGAGCCGAGTCCCATTAAATTAAAATAAATGAAGGCGACTTTCAGATGGTGACTCACACACGAAGGAGGCCGGAGACAAGGAGATGGCTGGCTGCCTTCCGGAACTATGCCCAGGCTCTGTGATGAGGCGAGAAAGGAGCACCTCCGAACCTCCCACTCCACCCAGAGAACCCCAAAAGTCCACACTCACATCGGGGGAGCTGAGGGGATCCCAGAGGGACCAGAAAGGAACCTTACTCACCCTTCAGACCACACCATCCAACAAACACATTAGTCTGACAGCCACCTTCCACACCTAGCTGTGGGCCAGGTCCATAGCCAGCAGGAATATCTCTACCAGGAAGTCCTCTGGGATGAGGCACCAAGGAAGTGCTCTGCAGAGGCCTTGGGATCAACTGCAGCAGACAGCAAGGGAAGGTTCGTGAGAAGAGTCTGGTGCATGATCAGCAGGACTGGCGGCTGCCAAGGCAGCCCAAGGGGAGGGCACAGTGGGCAGGAGGCTGAGGAGAGGCTGGGTCTGCAGAATGGGAAGCGCTGGGGGGCTGAGGGGGCGGGGCTCTTGCTCAGCACGTGCGGCTCAGATCCTCCCTGACTCTGACCCTGTAGCACAAAACCCTCCCCTGTGGGTGCTCCTACCCCATCCCCAGAGCAACTTCCAGGGCCCTCTCAGCGCAGGACCAACGTGGAGGACCGTGTGGGCCCTGAGGGCCGTGTCCTTGGGACTCTCCTTCTCACGTGTGGGCGAGCCTTGAAGAGCCACACAGCCTGAGTAAGAACTCCTTTGTGCTGCCCTCCCCAAGTGGGGAGCTCACCTACCTGGTCCTTCCAATCCCAGGAGGCACTGTGTGCCCCCAGCCCTTGTCCAGGTGTATGCCCTTCCCCAGCTCCTGGGCCTTTACTCCTGAATAGCACAGCATGATGTGGCATGCAGGACCCCAAGACCACTCCCAGCAAGGCTCCGTTAATGCCCAGGTCGGGGTGGGGAACTGCATTGGGACAGGGGTGGTTCCCAGAAAAATCAAGGCTATGACATGGGTTCAGTCAGTTCAGTCGCTCAGTTGTGTCCAACTCTTTGCAGCCCCACGGACAGCAGCCTGCCAGGCTTCCCTGTCCATCACCAACTCCCGGAGCCTACTCAAACTCATGTCCATTGAGTTGATGGTGCCATCCAACCATCTCCTCTGTCATCCCCTTCTCCTCCTACCTTCAATCTTTCCCAACATCAGGGTCTTTTCCAATGAGTCAGTTCTTCGCATCAGGTGGCCACAGTACTGGAGTTTTAGCTTCAGCATCAGTCTTTCCAATGAATAGTCTAGCCATGACATGAACATTCTTCCATGACACGGGTAGAAAACAATCTGAATTTCTAAGGTAAAAACTAAAATTAGAAGGAAATCTGTCGTTGTTGTTCTTTAGTCCCTAAGTCATGTCTGGCTCATTTGCAACCTGCCAGGCTCCTCTGTCCATGGGATTTCCCAGGCAAGAATACCAGAGTGGTTGCATGCTTAGTCACTTCAGTCATGTCCGACTCTCTGCGACCCCATGGACCATGGCCTGCCAGGCTCCTCTGTCCATGGGATTTCCCAGGCAAGAATACTGGAGTGGGTTGCCATTTCCTTCTCCAACTGGAGTGGTTAGCCACTTCCTTCTCCAGAAGGAACTACAAACTAGAAAATACTTTTATCAAATAAAACTGGCCAGGGACTTGCCTGGTGTTCCACTGGTTAAGACTTCAGCCTTCCACTATAAGGAGTGTGGTTCAATCCCTGGTTGGGGAACTAACATCCCACAAGCCTTGTAGTGCAGCCAATAAATGAAACACATTTCAAAAAAACAAATATGACTGACCTGTGACTAGTTTTATGATACATAAAAAATTCGCTCAATTTTTCATGAACTCAGCGAGTCCTTGATAAAGTTGCAATGAGTCTGAACAAATAGTTTAAGAGAATGAAATACAAATAGCAAAGCAATACAAAACACAAGAACAAAAAGTAGAGCAATCTGTCAAACTACATAGCGGTCAAAGAAATTCAGATTGAGTGCTACACCAAATTAATGTCTTAATGCCAAACCCAGCAGTGACAAGTCTGAGTGCAGGAGCAAGTGTCGGGGACAGTGGCCCGGGAACTGGCTCCCTGCTTTGGGCTGGCCCCACACATAACCTGCATGCAAATGCTCCTCCTCAGGTGCACTAATTCCACATTTATTACCCTCAGAAATGACTGAAGAGAAGAGAAACAGTCTATGCACTAACAGGCTCACTGTACACTATCTTCATCAGGGGGCAGAAAAATAGGAACAACCTGGATCTCAGCAAGAAGCAGGCAGGACACTGTCAGACGGGCTCACGTAAAGCCCGAGGCTTCTCTCTCTGACATGAGGTCAGTGAGCAAAGCACAACACAAACACATACAGTGCGGCCACAGGTACAAGTCAAGACAGCCAAGAAAGACGAAAGCGGTGACAACTGAGTAAGGGGCACGGACTGTGATCCGGTTTTCACTCCTGTGCACAGGGAGGTTCAACCATGTTCACGCGCAGCACTTCTGTGCATTTCTAGAGTCTATGTCACACGACACGCCATGGTGTCCCTGTAGGCGTGTGTTCCTTGACACCTGCTCCTGAGGCCATCAGTCCCACTCCTTTCCAGCCCACAGCCATGACCCATCCTGGGCAGAGAGTCCTTCACAGACAGTCATCTCCTATTATTTCTCATTCAATCTTTATGCCTGACCTCCTTCCAGAAAAGATGTCTCACAATCAGTAATAATGGGAGGAAAATCTACAAAAATTGAGGAACAGTCTTATTCAACAAAGAGAGAGTCTTATTCAATAAAACTCGGCTAAGACTCCGAGTTCCCAAAGCAGGGGGCCCGGGTTCAATCCCTGGTCGGGGAACAAGATGCCACATGCTGCAACTAAGAGTTCATATGCCATAACTAAAGATCCTACATGTTGTAACAAAGATCAATGATCCTGCACACACTGCTAAGACCTAGCGCAACCAAATTAAATATTTCAAAAAATAAAATAAAGAGACTGGGGGCTGTGCCAGTGAGCCAGGCCAGATGCACCTGGAGAAGTGGTACTTTCGGCCGCGTCCTGGGAAACCTTTGCTCTCCACAGGGACCCCACCCCCACATCAACCTCACTTTCCATCTCTAGTCCCTGCGTGGCTGGGAAAACTCAGACCTTAAATTCAGCCCCAGACCCTGACCAGCACACACCCTGCACAGCCCCCAATGCCCCCCGCTCATCCAGCTACAACTCAAACTCATCCCTTGGAAGGCCAGTCCCCACATTTTCAGACTGCACGACATCAAGTTGCCTCTGAGGTCAGTGCTGGGTGCAGGCTGGAGTGAGGAGGTGGGGGTGCAGAAAAAGCAAGGAGCAAGGTGCACCCCAGCCCTGCCTGTATCTGCTTCCTAGAATGTCTGACTCCTTCACTTCCGTCTCACCCTGACTCCCAGTGTCTATTGAAGCCACACTCTGGACAATTCCCAGGAGAGAACCCTCGGGAATTAAAACAACTCTTTCGTTCTGATTACAGCTTATAATGGAGCGAATTTCTGGACTCTCCCCAATTTTCCTCTCTTCCTAAAATTTTCAGTTAAGCGCCTAACCTTGATGGAAAATGGCCATTGTCTGGAATGCCCAAAGTACTGATTCTTCAATGCTGAGTGCTTTTTCTAAGCAGATAAAACAAACTCTCAATGATTCCGAGTAACACCAGAGCCAAGGACCTCAAAGGGAGAGAGGAGAGAAGAAGGCAACGTGAAGACTCTCTGGCGAGGCTGCGCCCCAGAGCCAGCCCCTCCCTTGGGCACAGGCATGGATGGCGGAGGGTCCCTGAAGCCCGTTCAGTCTGGAGAGAAGCCGTGAGCCAAGAAGCAGCGCAGTCGTCCAGGGAGCCAGGCCTGGCTGCCAGCAAAGCAGCTGAAGTCTTGAGGAAACTTCCTGATTGCATTAACGAGGTGGCACCACCAGGACATAATCAAATCTCTCTGGAGGACGTGGCTTCCAGAAGGGCTAGTGCTCACACATGGCCAATTTAGGGTAACCAGGACTGGACAGAGCAGGAGAGAGGAAGGCCAGTGCTGGGGGCCCAGGGCGGGGGGCCGGGGGCCACCCCGCTGGGGATCCGGGGTATCACAGGGCCAGCCAGCAGCACTGGGTGCCAAGCCCCAGGAGGCAGCCTTTCCTGTGATCACATGTGCAGACACCTGGCATTGGAAGGCCCAGTTATCTGCCCAGGGGCCCCACATCACAGGTCCCCCTAGTTTTACAGGTAAGGAGTGCTGCCTAAGAAACCTGCGTGCAGCAGGTGGGCGCGGATCTGAGTTCACTGGTTCACACCGGGGTGCCCTGCTCAAAGGCATGAGCTCTGGACTCTCTTTCCAGGTCTTTCAGTTCGATGGTCCTGGTTCCAGCCTGTCTGCACCTCAGTGGGGCAGGACCAATCACAGCTGCTTGTCAAGACTGCTGAAAAGAGATTATACCATTCAGGGCTCTGGATGTAAGCCTAAGAGCCCCAGGGGTGAGGCCAACTGCAGTGCTGCCACCTACTGGCTAAGGGACTTAATTAACTCTTAACCTCACCAGGGCTCATTATCCTTATCTGAAATGGGTAAGCATAGGGTTGTTCTGAGGTTCCAAATAACAGAATGTATGTAAAGCACTAAACACAGAGCCTGGCCCAGAGAAAACACCCAGTAGATGATAGTGGATGTTAGGTGTTAGTCGCTCAGTCATGTCCAACTTTTTGTAACCTCATGGACTTCAGCCCACCAGGCTCCTCTGTCCATGGAAATCTCCAGTTAGGAATACGGGAGTGGACTGCCATTCCCGTCTTACTGAGCCAGGGATTGAACCGGGGTCTCCCACATTGCAGGTGGATTCCCTGCCTTGAGAGCCACCAGGGAAGCTCTGTTAGGCGAAGCCAGGAAGGCAGTTACACTGGGCATTTACACCGGGCATTTGGTGCCCAGGAGAGATGCCGTGGTCCAGATGCATCCCTGGTGTCCTGTTTTGGGGAGAGGCTCAGGGAAGTGGCTGTTAAGTTGATTGTTATTAGAAAGAAAAGACAGGACCATTCCCACTGGAGTTAGTGGCTGGGGTGGGGATAGGGAGATGATCTCAAAGTCTGCTTCTTCATTTTGCAGGTCCAGTACCCTGGAGACACAACTCCTACTAAGCCAACCACACCCAAGGGATACACCCAAGGCCAATGTCTTTTAACGATGCCTCCTGGTTTCTTCTCTAAGAATACTTTTTATAATAGTTCTCAGGTCAGCTATAGTCCGATATCCTGATCACAATGAGAAAGTACATATGAGAGTTTCTCCACACTGATTTGCTGGACAAACAGACAAATACAGGGATGAAAGAACAGCACCTGGAAACCAGGACACAGGCCTGCTGACGAGCACAGGGGTGGCCATCACAGGCCTCTCAGAGGAGCTCAGGCTCGGCACATGGATTGCACTTGGTAGCTGCACCTAACAGGGGAGGCCGTGACATTCACTAAGCACCCAGTGAATGTTCAGTGGCAGAGGAGAGCATCATTTCTAAGAGGAAGGGAAGAAAAGAGGGCCAGATATGGCTGAGATGAGTTTGGAGTATGGCCTTAAAGGACGGGCAGGGATGGGCAAGGGAGGGTATAATTCAGGGTTCTGCGACAAGGGGGCATAGGGGGTGTGTGTGTGTGCATACAGGTGTACATGTGTGCACACATGCAGACACTTGGAGTTCTGTGAGGCTCATAGAATAAGATCTCTCTCCAGGACCCTGTGCTAGGCCCTGCGGAGGCTCTGACAGTAAGATACACACTACAGTCCACCTTCCCAGAGTTAGGATTCTGGTTAGCTCCATATCTCAGGGAAGCCCAGGGGCCGAGGGGTTGATGAAACCCCTTGAGCCAGCTGGAGGGACCCAGTGAGACTCTTGGTGGTGTCTCTGTTACTGTGGGAAGGGGAGTAGGCAGAGGGAGAAGGGCTGGTCTGGGAACAAAGCAGATGAAAATGGTGGTGCCTTTGGTCTTGTTACTTAACCTCTGCAAGTTCCAGCACCTCATCAGTAAATCGGGTGACAACTGTGCCTCTGCTTTTCATATGAGGGCTGAGACTAAAGTCCTATAAAGCACCTGAAATGGGGCTTTGTGCATAGAAAGTTCTCCATCAATGCTGACAATGATGGTGAGGATGGAAATAACAATGCAGTTCACAGTATGGTCCACCTTGGAAAGTCCATGCCAGCCAGTCGCACAGAGGCCCCAGGGCAGAACCTTTACAATGGGAAGAGCAGAATGATGGCAGCAACCTGAGTGTCTAGCCACGGGGGAGGTCTCAACAATGGCAATATCAGGACAGAGATCCAAGTACTCACATTAAGCAGATTGGGAATTCCCTGGCGGTCCAGTAGCTAAGACTCTGAGCTCTCACTGCCAAGGGCCCAGGTTCAATCCCTGATCGAGGAACTAGAACCCCAAAGTTGCGTGGCCAAATAAGTAAGTGATAAAAATAAATAAAGCTAAGTGTGCAAGTCCAGACTGCTTAGTAGTGCACCATTCCACGACTACAACCATGGAAATATATGCAGACCTGAAAAAAAGCATGGAAGGGTCTAAGCAAGTACAAGTAGGTCCTTAGGCCATGGTCTTGGCGGTCCGAACTTTTCTCTTCCCCAAACCTGTGGAAGCAGGTGCTGCTTGTGCTCTAGAAGGTCTCGGTGGACCCTGTGATGTCAAACACTGTGTCTTCTCTAGCACTGTCTTTCCTGACTCAGGGAGCCTTATGTGAGAGGCATCCAGACCTTGGAGAAACTCCCGAGGGAGCAGTGGCAGGAGGCGTCCCATCCCCCACACCCCCCACACCCCTCAGCCCACCCACACCCCGCCACCAAGCTGTCAACCTCAGAGGCCCAAGGTCAGCCTCTCCTCTATCCCTTCTCCTCTCCACTCCCTCATTCCTGCTTCCTGGAATCATCTTCTAATTAACCACCCACTCACAAGTCTTCTGTTTAAATTTTCCTCTTTCTTACATTTAAAGGTTTAATCCATCTGGAATCTTTTTTAAACCATAGTGTAAGGAGTGAGTTTATGAGTTTTTTAAAAAATGGATTAACTACCTGTCTCAACTATGCTTGTAGATGAACCCGTCTCTCTCCTGCTTCAGTGGTGCCTTGAAGTAGCACCATCGTCTTATGCCCACTTGTTCACACTCTGTGGGCCTCCTTCGAGGCCCCAAGCTGTGAGCACAGTCCCTGCTGCAGCCTCCTTCCCAAGGGACAGCCCCAGCCCAGGGGCCAGGATGCCCTCCTGGCAGCATGTGCATTTCTCAGCGCCCCCTCTCTCCACTCCCTTCTCCAACCACTCTCTCCGTCTTCTCAGTCACTCTCTCTTCACCTCCCCTGAAGTCCGGGACTGTCCTGATCCAGTCACCAGTGCTCCTCTTTTCTTCCTGTAAGCAGGTTCTGAGCCTCTCCCCAAAACAGGACACCGGGGATGCATCTGGACCACGGCGTCTCTCCTGGGCACCAAATGCCCGGTGTAACTGCCTTCCTGGCTTCACCTCTTGACTTCTCCAAGTCCAGCTCTGACAGCCTTAATTTACACGTGCAAGCACACGCTTACAGAGACACATCCATGAAAACACACGTGTGCGTGCACACTCATACTTAGACCATGGCCTAAGGACCTACTTGTACTTGCTTAGACCCTTCCATGCTTTTTTTCAGGTCTGCATGAAAACTGCATAGACACCTGTGCATGTACACACACAGGCTAAAAAAAAAAAAAAATCTATTTTTTGTAGATTTATGTAGAAGAACCTCAGGCTCAAAAACGTGTCCCAAGTCACACAACCACTGACTGAGTGGCAGAACTCGGGTCTCTATACTTTTAGCTCAACCCTGAGCGGGGGTGTATAACGTCAGATTTACAAAAATACAGAGTTCCAAATTTTGGCGAAATAAAGTGAGACAATGCACATTACGTGGTCAGCCCAGTGCCTGGGACCATAAGCGCTAACTTAGCACCAAGTGTCCTGAGCAGCCATAATTATTACCCTCACCATCAGCGGTAGGCCAGTATCTGAGTCACGCGCTGCCCGCCCCCTCGCCATCCGCCGGAGGCCGACCGGCCGTCGCTCTTCATTTGCTTGTCTGCGGCGCCCCCTCCTGGCCTCTGCGTGTAGTTCCCTGGACGAGCGCGGGGGAGCCGAGTCCAAGCCCAGTAAGCGGCGAATTTACTCACCCCAAGACGTCGGAAACAGTCCTTTTCCTCTTCTTATCCTCCAGGGTCCGAAGAGAAAGAAAGTCTTCCGCTCTGCTGGGAACTCGGGCCGTCCTCTGTCTGAACACACACCTGTGCACGCTTACCCGCACGTACACGTGACGCACACACACGCACACGTGTGCATAATCTTTCGCACCTGGATGGCTCTGCTCAGCTTACACTGGTTAGACACCGCTCACCATCAGGAAGGCACACCGTATCTGAGCTACGATAGCCTTGTTGGTTCATATCATAGATGGGGAAAGTGAGGCCTCAGAAGAGGACACACTGTGTCCAGTCCAGCCCCACAGCATTTGCTGACGGGCGGCAGGGCCGGATGTTAGGGCAGCCAAGAACGTGACATCATGGTCAGTTCCCAGGTGGGGCTCCCAACGCCAAGCCCGGCAAGCTGACTGTGGTAGCGGAGGATCCAAGGAGGGCCCCACGGCCTCGGTCAGTCACAGCTGAGGACCTTGTCCAGGATCTGTTAACATTCAGTGGCGGAAGCAACAAACATGCAAAGAAGTGTTAGGAGACGTCACATGGACGCCTGCGCTGAGCTCACCGAGAACCCGGACGTCAGTGGGCAGGGGCTGGTGGCGGCCACTCTGTCGGCGGCCACTCAGGAACAGCTGAGCAGGAATGGATGTTATTAGAGGTCAAGGAACAAGTAGGGCAGGATGAGGAGGGGTGCTGAGTACTGGGTGGGAGGGGAAACCTGGCTAAGCTCTCCTGGAAGAAGACTGGGAATAAACGAGATGATAAAATGAGTTTCTTCTTGCAATCCCCACCCCCAAGGAGGCACCCAGGGAAGATTGCTAACACCAGGCAGGCCGATCAAACAACTCTGCCAGTGTTATCCCCCAGAATCATGCTTAAAATACTAGGATTTCCATTTTACAGATGAAGACTGAGGAACAAAGAGGTATGTAACCTGCCTAAGACCCAGCGACTTAATAACCAAGGCAGGCAGACAGGTTCCAAAATTCAGGCCTTAAAAAAAAGAACTGTGATAAAATCTGCATAACATAAAACTTATATTTTAACCAATTTTAAGTGTTAACCACCAGTTCAGTGGTATTAAGTACATTCAAATGTTGTGCAAACGTCACCACCATCTCCAGAGCTTTTTCATCTTCCCAAAGTGAAACTCCCAAACCATGAAACAACTCTCGGTCCTCCCTTCCCCCAGCCCCTGGCAACCACTGTCCTACTTTTTATCTCTTCAGTTTTGTCTTTTCTGGATATCTCATATAAGTGGAATCACATAATGTTTGTCCTTTTGTGTCTGGCTTGTTTTACTAAGCATAATACCTTCAAGGTTCATCCATCTTGTAGCATATGTTAGAATTTTCTTCCTTTTTTAAGGCTGAATAATATTACATTGCATGGATGTACCACACTTTGTTCATCCATTCATACTCTGATGGACAGTTAGGTTTCTTCTAAGTTTTGGTTATTGGGAACAACGCTGCTGAGAACATGGACGTGCAAAGATCTGCTTGAGCCCCTGCTTTAAGGAACTACGCACTCTGAGCACCTGCTAGAGCACCATGTGAGAGCTGGTTTTCATAAACCTCACGGAAGATGCGAGTCAGTTTGGGAGAGCAGAGGGTGAGGAGTCAAAGAGCAGGGTAAGACAGAGTACAAGAGAGACAGGCTGCAAGAGGAACACTCTGAAAGCCACCACAGGAGGAGGACCGCCCACTGGGGAGGAGGTGTGGGGCTTCCCAGACATCCTGGTGTCAGAGCAGCAGCAGCCTGGGGAGACCCTGGTTCTCTCAAAGGAACCTGAGTTCTTCTCCATCCCTGCTGGGACCATGTCCACACTGTGGGCGTGCCAGGATCCCAGGCCAGGTGGAAGCCAGCTGACCAACAAGATCTATCATGAGGCGGAGGAGTGGGCAGTGTCTCAGCTGCAACAGCACAGGTGGAACTGCCCCCAACCCAAGGGAAATGCACCCCACCTTGCCACTGTGCTCAGTACGCTCTGAGACAGGGGAGTGCTTACCTGGCAAGATGCAACGAGAGCAAATGAAAAGGTGCCAAACCTGGACGACAGGCATCTGGCCCCTCTATACTCTACCCCTTCAGCCTAAGCAGAGAAACATCCTGGGATACATTACAAGTCTCACTAGCTTGAGAGATTTCAGCAAACAAAACAAATGAGGCTATTACAAAACAGGAGAACAGATTGGAATATCTCTAATGTGCTTTTACAGAAAGATTTGAACCCAACAGAGAACATATGTTCTTGTCAAGCTCCTGTAGAGCATTTGGAAACATTGATGCTGTGCTCGATGAGCGAGGAGCCCTCAGCATCTCTCACAGATCACATTCTGTCACCAGGGTGCAGTACAATTAGGGACAATAAGAACATTAGAAATGCATTTTGGACCCAAATTAATTTCCACAATGGGAATTATAAAATGTTGGATCTCAATAGCCATAAGGTATTTATATAAAATATGAAGTTCAAAAAAATTGTGAAGTACAGAGAAATCCATATCCCCAAATTAATTTGTAGTAAACAGAATAAAAGGGGGGAAAGAGAAAGGCAGCTTATGTTGAAGAGCAAATAAGAGCTAAAATGAAAAACTCTTTACAGATGGTCCCTGACTAAAAATGTTTTAACGATTTCTCAACTTCATAATACAGTGAAAGTGATATGCATTCAGTAGAACCATACTTCAGTTTTTGAGTTTTGACCTTTTCCTGGGCTAGGGAAATGTGGTACTGTCTCATGATGTGGAACTGCGGTTCCCAGTCAGGCACACGATCACAAGGATAAACGATTGATAACTTAGAACCATTCTGTACCCAGACAACTGTTCTGTTTTTCGTTTTCAGTAAATTACATATCAACAACTTTCTTATAAATTATACATGCTTTGTGTTAGATGGTTTTGCCCAACTATAGCTAATCTGAGTATCCTGAGCATATTTAAGGTAGGCTAGGCTAAGCTACGATGTTTGGTAGATTATGTGTATTAAATGCATTTTCAACTTATGATATTTTCTACTTACAATGGGTTTATCAGGATGTAACCCCACTGTAAGTGGAGAAAGATCAGTACAATAAAAGCATGATCTATCAAAACCTATAGTATATGTACAAGTAAGGGGACATTTCTTAGCTTTGAGTATACATGCTTGCCTGCCTAGTCACTTCAGTTGTGTCTGACTCTTTGTGACTCTACTGTAGCCTGCCAGACTCCTCTGTCCATGGGATTCTCCAGACAAGAATATTGGAGTGGGCTGCCATGCCCTCCTCCAGGTGATATTCCCTATCCAGGGATCAAACCCGCATCTCCTCCAACTTCTGCATTGCAGGCAGATTCTTTACTGCTGAGCCACTGGGTAAGCCCTGAGTATCGATATGTATTCTTAAATATAGGAAAGATATAGCCAAGCTTTAAAAAAAAAAAAAAAAGGATGAAATAAGAAATAAACTAATTTAATTTTAAAACAACAATAGAAGTAGATTTGATAAGTAAAACCAAAAGCCAGTTCTTTGTAAAGACCATTAAAATAAGCAGACCTCTGGAAAATCAAAAGAAAAAGGGGAAAAAATATGAAGCTGAAAACATGAGGTTAAAAAAAGGGACACAACTGCAGATATGAAGGAGATGTTTTAAACCACAAGAAGACTGTAGGCACAGCTTCACTCTGATTGTTTTCAAATGGAAGATTTTCCTGAAATATATAAATCACCAAAATAGGCCTAACAAGAGGCAGAAACTAGCGTGCATGCTAGTTGCCTCAATCATGTTCGATTCTATGAGACCCTATGAACTAGCCCACCAGGCTCCTCTGTCCATGCGATTCTCCAGGGAAGAACACTGGAGTGGGTTGCCATTTCCTTCTCCAAGGGATCTTCCAGACCCAGGGATCAAACCGGTGTCTCTTAGATTCCTGCATTGGCAGGTGGGTTCATTACCAGTAGGGCCACCTGGGAAGCCCGAAAAGAATAATAAACATAAATGAAAAGGTAGTGAAGGAGGGCTCCCTCAACCTCCAGAGACAAGGGATTGCTGTTATGGATGTTACCAGAACACAGGAGAGAATGGGAAGCTCCCAGTTCTCTCTACAGGATTAACAGACTGAACAAGGATCAATCTCACACACATACACGCACGCACACACACACACACACACACACACAGAGGCTGCAATGATATAGAAAGATCCTCCAGACACATACAGTAGTGATAAGAGAGAGCTTCAATGGAAGAAAATAAATATACATGAATATAAGTGTCTAAAATTAGAGATCAGGAAGATACACATCAGACAGAGTACATGGTTAACTGTGAGGCAGAGTTTGGAAGGAAGTTAAAGAGAAAACCATTCTTTTTATACTATTCCTATATTGTTGGAATGTTTACAATCTATGTTCATATATTATTTCAAAATAATTAAATTAAACTAAATGTAAATAAATTAGTCAAAATAAATAAAACCAATAATCACTTGATAAATATGAAATTGAAAAGAAAAATACTTAATAATTATTAATATTTTAAGCTAAAGGATAAAAATTTAGAAAACATACAGAAAGATTTTTTTTAATAAGAGGATATTTAAAATAGAGGGTCATTTTTGTAATCAAAGAGGTAAGAATGACTCACCCAGACAGGACACAAAACCTCAAAGCCAAAAAGTAAAGCACCAGATTTGATCATATCAACATTTAAAACGTCTATACAAGGAAAGGCATCACGGACTTATCAAAAGACATGTGTTACACTGGAAAAAATATTTATAAGATTTATAAACAGCCACCTGGTTTATATCCAGAATACCTAAGGAGCTTTTACAAAGTCAATACAGACCAACGGAAAAACAAGCAAAGAATATGCACTAATTACAGAAGATATGAGAATGGCTGATAAACACCTGAAGAGATGCTAAAGCCCTCTAGATATCTAATAAAAATACAAATTTAAATGACAATGAAATATTTCTTGTACCCACCAGACTGGCAAAAATTAAAAGCATTGAGCACATGTGTCACTGGCAGGAATCGGAAATGGGAAAATTCAGTTACTTTTCAAACATTTCCTCTTATCTGTTGGTCTCTTCCTCTCCCTCTGGCACTCATACTATTAACAGAGAAACAGGAACACTTTGCCTTCTCACCTCCATCCCCCCTTAACTCTCCATCTCATTGGCTCCTCCCCGCTCATTCATTCGTTCTTCTGCCCTTTAACCTTCCCACTGAGTTCATCATTTCTTCACTGTTTACACCCTTTATCCCCAGCTGGTTCTTCTTCATAACTGCCTCATCTAGCCTCGTATTTCCAGTACCCTACTGAGGGTATTTATTATTCATGTGTAAATGCTTTTCCTGTCTTGTCTATCTGCTCTCTCTGGTGTTGTTCGTGATCTTTTCCTCTCAGTGTTTACTCTTCTCACATGTCTCATTTTCCCCTACAGCCATTTTTTTTTTCTCTTTTATTTCTGTTTGTTTTGTTTTATCTCACTTGTTTGGTTGGGTTTTTTGTTTGTTTTTTGGCCACACCACAAGACATGTAGGATCTTAGTTTCCTGACAGGGACTGAACCCATGCTCCCTTAACCACTGCTCTTGCAGTGACATCTTAGCCACTGGGCCACCATGGAAGTCCAAGCCACTCACTTTTCCTGATGAAGGTCAGCCAACTTAGCCGGTTGAGTACACTTGGGAGGAGGAGCCGGCAGCCTTAGCCCCAGGCAGCACCTTCCGGGTCGGTTAGGGAAGGTGGGCAGGATGCTCTTCAGGGCAGAGCACAGGCTGAGATGGGCTGGCTTAGCATCCTCTTTTTTGTTCATCCCTGCAAAGCCACTCTGGTTTCAGGGAACCTCCCTGTCTTCTAGCCTGGTTGTTGTCTTTGTCCTGGGGCTGTCAACCTGCGTTGTAATTGACTGTCCCCTGGGATGGGGAGGTGCCATGGGGCAGCCAGCTGATCTGCCCAGGTTGTGTGGCACTCACTCCAGGTAGGTTCCAGGCTGCTCTGGTCTTGCCTGTGTCTGGCACAGAATCTGCTCCTCACAAGAGCAATGCTGGGCAGGCAGGGACCCCCCAGGGTGGTACAAGTAGGAGAGATGCTGCTCTGGCCTGGCCCTAGGCAGCTGAGCAGCAGCTTCCAAACTGGAATGTCTCCCATCCCCTCCCTTACCCCACTTGGCTCTGCCTCCCCTGGATTTCTCTTGCGTTTTCACCTTTGTTCTGGGCTCTATCAGTTATTTCATTTGTGTCTTCTTCAAGGTTTGAGTTCATAGAGTTAGCAGCCCATATTAGTTAATCACAAGAAGCAAAATTTAAAAACAAGATCTCAACATCAGATGTTTTTGCATGGATGAAGAAAATGGATGCATGCAAACATTGCTGGTGGGGTTATGAACTGTTACAGCCATCCCAAGGGACAGACATTGAGTGGAACACATTCCAAACACCTGAAAGACTGGGCATTCCATGACAAGGTGGTATAGATCCACCTGTTCCTGCCCCTTCCCTCTAAATATGACTAGATGCATTGGAAATCCCTTCAACCATAAAAGGATTTGTAAGGTGGAAAGAGGAAGGCAGCCTGACAGGAAGGAGGGGACTTGAGAGGTGGCACTGCACTGAGCTCCCGGGTTTTCTCCCATTGTCTTAGTCCCTTTGGGCTAATAAATGTCATTCAACTGGATGGCTTAAACAACAGAAGCTTCTTTCTTACAGTTCTGGAGGCTGAGAAGTCTGCGATCAAGCACAGGCAGAAGTGGGGGTTGGAGGGAGGAGAGACTAGACCAAGAGTTCTGAAACCTTGACACCAAAAGTACAATCCATGAAAGGAAAAATTGATAAATTGGACCACACTTCATCAGAATTAAAAATTCTCTTTGCTCTGCAAAATATCCTGTTCAGATGATGAAAAGACAAATTACAGATGGGATAAAATACTTGCAAATTGGATACCTAACAAAGAACTTAAGATGTCTACAAATTTATTTTAAAAAAAACTCTCAGAAGTCAACATTAAACAAACAAAATTGAAAATGTACTAAAGATTTGAACAGATATTTGACCAAAGAGGCTATATAGATGGCAAATAAACACATGAAAGGATGGGCAACATCATTAGTCATTAGGGAAGTGCAAATTAGAACCACGATGACTTATGACTACACACCCATTAGAATGGCTTTAAAAAAGCACTAACACTAAATGCTTGCAAGAATGCAGAGACACAGAGTGTTCATACATTGCTGGTGAGACTGTAAAATGGTACTGCCACTCTGGAAAATAGTTTGGAAGTTCCTTTGAA
Organism: Cervus canadensis; assembly: GCF_019320065.1. NCBI lineage: Eukaryota > Metazoa > Chordata > Mammalia > Artiodactyla > Cervidae > Cervus > Cervus canadensis. The sequence continues at coordinate 80,330,883 of NC_057393.1, forward strand.
GACTAAAAATGGACTTATCATTTGGCCCAGAAAATGCCATGTTGGGCATTTTACTGGAGAAATGAAAACTTACTTTTACACAGAATCTTATACATGTATGTTCATAGCAGTTTTATTTGTAATAGTCAAAACCTAGGGATTCCCTAATAGCGCAGTTGGTAAAGAATCTGCCTGCAATGCAGGAGACCCGGATTTGATTCCTGCGTCAGGAAGATCCCCTGGAGAAGGGATAGGCTACTCACTCCAGTATTCTGGCCTGGAGAATTTCATGGCCTGTAAAGTCCATGGGGTCACAAAGAGTTGGACACAACTGACTGACTTGAACTTTCACTTTTCAGAAACTATGCACATGTCCTTCAATGTGGAATGCTGAACAAACTGTAGAACATAATAAATATTATGAAATACCATGCAGCATTAAGAAGGAAGAGACTGAGCTTCCCTGGGGCTCAGTGGTAAAGAATCTGCCTGCTAATGCAGGAGACGTGGATTTGATCCCTGGTCTGGAGAGATTCCACATGCCGTGGAGCAACTAAGCCCAAGCACTGCAACTACTGAGCTCACATGCCTAGAACCCATGCTCTGCAACGAGAAGCGACTGCAATGAGAAGCCCGCACATTGCGACTAGAGAGTAGCCCCCACTTGCTGCAGCTAGAGAAAAGTCCTGGCAGCAGTAAAGACCCAGCACAGCCAAAAATAATTAATTTTTTTTTTAAAGGAAGAGACTATTGACACTTACAACAACTTGCACGAACTCAAGGAAATTATGCTGAGTGAAATAAGCTGATTTTAAAAGGACACATACTATATGATTCCATAAAGTTGTGAAGTAACATAACTATAGAGATAGAAAACAGACTAATAGTTGTTAGAGGTTAAGGATGGGTGAGGGGCATGTGACTTTAAAGTGGTAGCACAAGGAAGCCTTCCAGTGATGTCACAGTTATGTATGATTGTCATCATTAAAGCTACACACATATCACACAGAATAACACACATAAATTAGCACATAAATGACTCATGAGATCTGAATAAGCTTTGTGGATTTGTACCAAGGTCAATTTTCCTGATTTTGATATTGTACTACAGTTCTGCCAGATGTTAGCACTGGAGGAAGCTGGGTAAATGGCCCAAGGAAAACTCCCTGTAAATTTTTGGGCAAATTCCTGCGAATCTATAATTATTTCAAAATAAAAAGCAATTTTTAAAAAGTGGCCTCAGAATCTTATTTATAGGAATTTGTTTTAAAGGGAAAAACAAAGGGGATTTCAGATCATGAGAAACATTAAGTACATTTCACTCTCTGTGTCTTCCACTGAAATGCAAGTGTAAAAAACTTGAATAGAATGCACAGAGGAGCTATTTGAGGACTTTTAAAGTCAAATAAAATAACAGCAGGAGAACTGGGACAGAAGACCATAATTCAAAGTAACACTGAGCTGGTGGGGAGTTTTACCATTTTTCCGTTGCTGGTACCTCACAGCTATCCTCACCCGAGCGAGGCAGCCTAACCTCGGAGGTGGATGTAGGTGCAAACAGAGACCACTCAGGAAAGCCTTAAGGCTGAGGAGCAGGAAAGAGTCTCCTAAAACCCAGAGAGAGTGCAAGAAATCTCCCCTCTTCTCTACTCCATTTTCTCCTGCCCAGCCCTCTGCAGCCCATAAGCACGCCCTTTTTTGATCCAGGTTGGAAGGAGTTTTGTTGTTGCTGTTGTTTTAACCATTGTTTTCTTACTCTCTTGGTCCTTTGCTTGACTCTGGATGTGGGCACAGACGTATTATGGAAGCTGCAGTGTTTAGATTGAGGGCTAAAAAGGAAACAGGGAAAGTACCAGGAAATCAAGGAGTGGGAAGAGTTCAGGACAGTGACCCCCAAAAGTTGTTAATGAGCTCCTGGGCTCCCTCCCGAGCTGTGCACACATAGATATGACTCTAAGAAGCATATCATTGACTCTGAGAATAGGCCAAAGAAATAGATCAATGTCCCAGGCCCACATAGGCTATGGGTAATGCACATATGAGACTGACCCAAATAACACTGCAAGGGCTTTGTATGTAAATGGAACTGATACTGTGACCACAACCCATAGAAGGCTGGTTGGGACCTGTAGCTACAGAGTGCTTACAAGGACATGTATGACATGAAATGCTTGTTTTAGGAAAAAAGAAAGGTCTCAAATCATTAATCTAAGCTTCAATCTTAAGACATTAGGAAAAAAGAACATAATAAAATCAAAGCAAGCATAAGAAAATAATAAAGAGCAGAAATCAATAAAATTGAAAACAGCAAAAGAATAGAGAAAAATCAATGAAACCAGAAGCTCATTCTTTGAAATAAAAACGAACAAACTTCTAGGAATACTGACAAAGAACAAAAGTAGAAAAAACACAAATTACCAGTATTAGGAATGAAAGAGGTGATGTCACTACAGACCCAAAAGATAGTAAAAGGATAGTAAGGGATTCATACAGGGGGCTTCCCAGGTGGTGCTGTGGTAAAGAATCCACCTGCCAATGCAAGAGATGCAGATTTGATCCTTGGATAGGGAAGATCCCCTGGAGAAGGAAATGGCAACCAACTCCAGTATTCTTGCCTGGAGAATTCCATGGACAGAGGAGTCTGGTGGGCTACAGTCCTTTGGGTCACAAAGAGTCAGACACAACTGAATGAGCATACACACACACAAGGGACACACAAATAACTCTATACCCATAAATTTGACAATCTAGGTGAAATAAATCAATTCCATTTCATAACCTATGAAAATTCACTGAGGATGAAATAATCTGAGTAGTCCTATAAGTATTAAATATATTAAATTCATTGTTAAATAAACATTAAAAAAAAATCTTTCTGGTCGCAGTTCATGGCTTGCAGGATCTTAGTTCCTCAACCAGGTATCGAACCCATTTCCCCTGCCTTGGTAGCATGGAGTTTAACTCTAAGGAATTCCCTCACTGACAAATTCTACCAAACACTTAAAGAAGAAATAACAACAATCCTACCCTCAATTCAAGAATATAAAAGGAGAGGGAACATTTTCCAAATCATCTTATAAGGCCAGCATTACCCTGATACCATAATCAAATAGACATAAGAACTCTACAGAACCATATCTCTTATAACATTTATTCATGATAAAGATTCCCAGCTAACCAGGCATAGAAAGGAATTTCCTCAAACTGAAAAACAGCATCTACAAGGAACCAAAGCAAGAATGTCCACATTCAATACTTCAATTTCACATTATCCTGAAAGTGCTAGCCACTGCAACACATCAGTTTTACAGTTACAAAGGAAGGAATAAAAGCCCTGTCTACTTGCAGACATGATAGTCTAAGTATAAAATCCCAAGAAATCTGCTCCCCTTCCCACAAAAGGATCTAGACTAAATGGTCATATTACAGTCACAGAATGTAAGTTCAACACACAAAAACCAATGATTTTTCTAAAACCTAGCAGTAAACAATTTGAAGCCAAAAAAAGTCCTAAATAAACAGAGATATGCCATGGACTGGAGGAATCTATATTGATGTCAATTCTTTCCAAGTTGATCTATAGATCAAAAGCCATCAAAATCACAGCAGGATTCTTTGGTAAATGTAGGCAAGCTTATCAAAATTTATAAAGGGAAAGGCCCTAGAACAGCAGCAACAATTTTGAAAAAACAGCTATTTAGAGGAATCACACGTCTCAATTTACAGACCTAATGTAAAGCTACAATAATCAAGATACTGTGGCAAAGTGAGACACATCAATCAAAGAAAGAGAATAGAGCCCAGAATATACCCTCACAAATATGCCCAACTGATTTTTGACAAAGATGCAAAGGTATTTCAATGGAGAAAGGATAGCCTTTCAACAAATGGTATCAGAACAATTTAACTTAAAAAAATAGGACTCCAATCTAAATCTCACATCTTAATATAAAAATTAACTCAAAATGAAAATCATAAGGCTATAAAGCTTTTAGAAGAAAACATACAAGAATATCTTCTTGACCTGGGGCTAGGAAAAGAATTCTTAGTGAGGACACCAAATGCACAATCCATAAAAGAGAAAATAAATTAGGCTGGATAAATATTTTAAATTTTGTTAAAGATATTCTTAAGAAAATGAGAAAACAGCAGTAGACTAGGAGAAAGTATTAGCAAATCACATATGTGACAAAGGACTTCTTCCAAAATATACAAAGAACTCTCAAAATCAACAATAATGATCCAAATAAATAGTAGGCAAAAGATTTGAATATAAACTTCACCAGAGAGGACAGACACAGTACATGAAAGGCAAGTAAGCATATGAAAAGATGCTCCACATTATTGGTCATTAGGGAAATGCAAATTAAAACCACAGCGAGATACCACTACATATCCATTAGCTGGTGGGAATGCAAAATGGTATAGCCCCTCCAGAAAACAGTTTGACAGTTCTTTTAAACCGTATGACCCAGAAGTGCTTCTTCTGGGTTATTTTTTTTCCCTGCAGTAATGAAAACATGTTCACACAAAAACCTCTATACAGATATTTATAGCAGCTATATTCATAATTGCCCCAAACTGGAAACAACCACAGTACCTTTCACTGGAGAATGGATAACCAACTGTGGTCTGTCTGTTTGGCTGGTAACTATTTAGTAAACAAAAAGAATGCACCGTTGATACACAGGACAATCAAGATGAGTCTCAAAGACATAATGCCAATTTCAAAAGATTACATACTGTTGTTTTACTTACATATTCTTGAAATGACAAGTTGTAGTGATGAAAAACTCATCAGCAGTTAACGGGGGTTGGAAGTGAGTAAGGCTTGAGCTACATAGCATGAGGAAGTGCTCTGGAGATGGGACTCTTTGGTATCTTGACAGTGGTGGTGGTTACATGAACATATAGATATGTGTTAAAATCTGTGTAAGTGTTAAAACTCTTGGACCCTATACAACTCTTTAAAATGGGACCAGGAGAAACAAAAAATTTAAAAATCTGTTCTGTGCCAGTCATTTTGCATTAGGTCTCATTAAAGCCTCACAAACTGCAAGATTAGTTTATCACCGCCATATTACAGATAAGAAACTTGAAACTCAGAGATACTTGGGAATTTGCCCAGTTCAGTTCAGTCGCTCAGCTGTGTCTGACTCTTTGCGACCCCATGGACTGCAGCATGCCAGGCCTCCCTGTCCATCACCAACTCCTAGAGTTTACTCAAACTCAGGTCCATTGAGTCGGTGATGCCATCCAATTATCTCATCATCTGTCGTCCCCTTTTCCTCCCACCTTCAATCTTTCCTAACATCAGGGTCCTTTCAAATGAGTCAGTCCTTTGCATCAGGTGGCCAAAGTATTGCAGTTTCAGCTTCAGCATCAGTGCTTCCAATGAATATTCAGGACTGATTTCCTTTAGGATGGACTGGTGTGATCTCCTCGAAGTCCAGGGGACTCTCAAGAGTCTTCTCCAACACCACAGTTCAAAAGCATCAATTCTTCAGCACTCAGCTTTCTTTACGGTCCAACTCTCACATCCATACATGACTACTGGAAAAACTATAGCCTTGACTAGACAGACCTTTGTGGACAAAGTAATGAATCTGCTTTTTAATATGCTGTCTAGGTTGGTCCTAACTTTTCTTCCAAGGATCAAGCATCTTTTAATTTCATGGCTGCAGTCACCATCTTCAGTGATTTTGGAGACCAAGAAAATAAAGTCTCTCACTGTTTCCCCATCTATTTGCTATGAAGTGATGGGACCTGATGCCATGATCTTAGTTTTCTGAATGTTGAGTTTTGAGCCAACTTTTTCACTCTCCTCTCACTTTCATCGAGAGGTTCTTTAGTTCTTCACTTTCTGCCATAGGGTGGTCATCTGCATATCTGAGGCTACTGATATTTCTCCCAATCTTCCAGCTTGTGCTTCATCCAGCCCAGTGTTTCTCATTATGTACTCTGCATCTAAGTTAAATAAGCAGGGTGACAACATACAGCCTTGACGTACTCCTTTTCCTATTTGGAACCAGTCTGTTTTCCATGTCCAGTTCTAACTGTTGTTTCCTGACCTGCGTACAGATTTCTCAAGAAGCAGGTCTGGGGGTTTGGATCCCCATTTCATGAAGAATGTTCCACAGTTTACTGTGGTCCACACAGTCAAAGGCTTTGGCACAGTCAATAAAGCAGATGTTTTTCTGGAACTCTCCTGCTTTTTTGATGATCCAATGGATGTTGGCAATTTGATCTCTGGTTCCTCTGGCTTTTCTAAGTTCAGCTTGAACATCTGGAAGTTCACGGTTCATGTACTATTGAAGCCTGGCTTAGAGGATTTTGAGCATTACTTTACTAGTGTGTGGGATGAGTGCAATTGTGTGGTAGTTTGAACATTCTTTGGCATTGCCCTTCTTTGAAATTGGAATGAAAACTGACCTTTCCAGTCGTGGCCACTGTGAATTTTCCAAATTTGCTGGCATATTGAGTGCAGCAGATTCACAGCATCATCTTCCGGAGTCACATAATGAACAGTGGCAGAGCCGGGAGCCCCTCCCTGCATGTAGCACTGTGATGGTGAAGTCTGCGTGTAGCAGTCTAGGACACTGGGAAGGACAGGCTGCCCTCGCTGTTGATGTGAGTTACATGTCTGGCTTCTGTGCACAGCCTTGCTTAGCTGGACCTGTTCAGCTTTTAGACAAGTGGCTGCCTTAGCAAGATCACTTGGGCTTCTTTGGCGCTGGCCTGAACATGTGGACTTGATGATATTCTTTTGACGTATGTGGAGGCACTTAGCTAATGGCAGGAACACTGCACTAGTAAGACCTGGCTATTTCATCTTGATCCTTTCCTATCCCTAGATGATTCTGCTCACTCCCAGGTAGGTGTTGATGTCTCTCAGTTACATATTTTAGACCTAGAGGGTTAACCAATATGAACTTCAGACAGTATACCTAACTATCTCCACAGATATACATCATCCCTGGTCTAAAGCATTAAATGAGTATTTAGTGTTAACTTGCTATTATTGTCTTCCCAGGTGGCACTAGTGGTAAAGAACCTGCCTGCCGATGCAGGAGACATAAGAGATGCGGGTTTGATCTGTAAGTCAGGAAGATCCTCTGGAGGAGGGTATGGCAATGCACTCCAGTATTCTTGCCTGGAGATTCCCACAAACAGATGAGCCTTGTGGGTTACCGTCCATAGGGTGACAAAGAGTTGGTTGGACATGACTGAAGTGACTGAGCATGCACAGCTAACACTAACTTGCAAAACATGAAGACATAAAATTACATATCTGTCTCTAAAATTTTATCTTAACGCTGAGGATTCAAGTTAACATTTTTCCCCTCCTGGAAAACGCATCATGAATGCGGCTGAAAAAGCAACTATCAAGCATTCATCCTTAATGAAAACTAAGCCAAAATTAACAAGAAAATATTTTAATACTTTCGTAGCACAAAATTAAACTGAGACAGGTTAAGAGGAATGTGAGGGGATCTAGAAAACCATAAATTATGTAGCTTTATTTTGCCATAACCTAGATGTTGAGAATGAACAGGTGTCCTATGAGCAGTCTCATTTCTCCTCTCAAAGGCACAGTCTGTGTAATGCACCAAACAAAGAGGCTTGTCCAGTCCCCTGACTTGTCATTTACAATGTGAAAACATTCATCACTGTGGGTTCAAATGACAGTCTATCTGTCTGCAGCTCACTTCAACTGCTCCTCAGGCCCCTTCAAGCTGGACTTCTGATTTCTTCTTTCTTTCTGACCCTGAATTCGGTAGAGCTTCTTCCTGAGGTCCTTCTGTCGCTTCAGTTTCTCTTCTTCCTCCTTCTGCTTCATTTTGAAGTGTTCTTTGTTGTGGAGATGCCGCTGCTCCTTGGCTTTCTTCATCTTCTCACTGTGCACTGTACTCAGAGCATCCAGCAGTGCAAGGATCTGACAGGGAATCAGAATATTCCTGAGCATCAGAATATCCTTACAGCTACAGCATGCCTTCGTTCTAAGTTTAAGGAATCCTAAACATTGCAGCTGACTGTATCAAAATGAGAATCAATTCATTATCCAAATGAATATTAATCTAGTAAAAACTGATCCTGAACTAGGGAATTATAATTTGCATGGAAATATAAGTAGGAGCATACTGACTTAGCAAAATACTTAAATAATGGCCCTGACCACAAAACCACCTTTGTTAATCACTCTATGGATACTCTGTATCCATAGATAGAGTGATGTGCCAGCTGTGTGCTTCTTATTTCCCATTAAAATGCATAAGGCAGAGCATGACTAAACAAAAGAAGGGAAATGGATTCTGGCTTTTCTTCTAACTTCCAGATCTAGTGTCCTGAATAAGTCTGACCCTTATCCTTTCCTCATGAAAAGTGAGAATGCAGTAAGAACGCCAAGTGTGTTACTGAGAGCATGATTTTCACATCTAAATGCAATGTACCGGAAGCCATCCACTGATAGTATACCTTCCTTTCCTGAGGCTCCCGTATGACGGCTGGTCTCACTCTGTCCTTCGGAGTCTTGCCTGCCTTTGCCTGGGTCTTGGGCTTGCTCTTAAATGGCAGGGCCTTCTGCAAGGCTTTTGGAATGTGCAGTGAATTAAAATGTTTCTTTTGCCTCACAATTGGCTGAAAAAGAAAAAGAAAACAAAGACTATGACATATTTAAATTATGATCTATGCGCACTTAAAATCTGCATGAAATCTTCTCAATGGACTGATTTTTCTACAAATCAGTAATACCACAGTTTGCTGACCATGAGAAATGAGGACTCAATCATCCATCAAATACTTCAAATGCTTCAATGAGCATGCACAGCTACAGGCAAAACAAAGGAATATATAGAATAAATATAGAATACATATTTACAATTCTTCTAAGAAATCAACTGTGCAAATTTCTACAGTATGGGCAATGAGATCTTAACAGATTGGATGAAAAGATTCAACCTTTCAGTTAATGGCAAATTCAGGCCTTATCTTTGGGACTGAAATGGCTTTTTCTAGCCTGACAAGAATAATCTAGCTTTTCATCTTGACTATCAGCCTCTCTGGATTTAAGGATATAGTTCTTCCTCCAATGAAGAGCCAAAGTGCCCCCACCCCTGATTCTCATTAAGAAGTTTATTCTGTTTCTAATAAAAGGCTGATTGAGAAAAGTGAGATTTAAATGACAAATGAAAGCAAAACTCTCTCTACATTCAATTCTCAAGCTAACCGAATTATATACTTAAATTGAGATGAACAAAATCCTTAACTGCCTCAGAAGTAGTTAGTAAGATGACAGTTTTGCCCTAAACCTTTACTAAAGTTCACTACATAGAGAATATTTCTGCAATATCTTTAAATTTATTGTTAAAGACACCACCCACAATAATATTCAATATTCTGTTTAAAAACAAAAATATTTTAGAATGAAAGAATTCAGAGAAATATCCTTCTCAAAAATGAGTACGCTCCACAAACTGGACAACAAGTACTATGTCCTCAAGTATATTTTGAAAGCAATTCATGGCAACATGACTCAAATTTTATTAACTATTTTACAGAAAAACTAATGCCTGGAAAACTGTTTCTAGCAGAATGATAAACCAATACCTTGAATTACCTACTTATTACAAAACAATTAAATATCCACCATTAACACAAACAAATCTTTTCAAATGCCTTGTTAACCTGTGAACAAAATAATGGACACTCTCAGAGACTAAAACCTTTATGAAAGTGGGAATTCAGGCAGGGACTGAGAATTTAAGATGCAAAGGATAGGACAGGGTTGAAGACGGGAGGAAGGCTGAAGGAGGAGGAGACATGTGTATACTCAGGGCTGATCCACAGTGTTGTGCAGCAGAAGCCAGCACAGCACTGTAGAGCAATTAGCTTCCAATTAAAAAAAAAAGCAAAACAAATTCACTGAGCTGTATACACTTATTATTTGTGTACATCTCTGTGTATGTTGAAAGTGAAAGTGAAAGTCGCTCAGTCGTGTCTGATTCTTTGTGACCCCATGGACTGTAGTCCATGGAATTCTCCAGGCCAGAATACTGGAGTGGGTAGCCTTTCCCTTCTCCAGGGGATCTTCCCAACCCAGCGATCAAACCCAGGTCTCCCACATTGCAGGCAGATTCTTTACAGATGAGCCACAAGCGAAGCCCAAGAATACTGGCGTGGGTAGCCTATCCCTTTCCCAGTGGATCTTGCCGACCCAGGAATTGAACCGGGCTCTTCTGCATTGCAGGCAGATCTTTACCAACGGAGTTATCAGGGAAGCTGTATGTATGTTAACACTTCAATAAAAAGTTTATTAAAACCTTCAAAAATAACCTTCCACATTGTTTCGATGAGAATAAGTACATTAATGTTTTTAAAAGTAATATATGTGTTTAGTGCCAAGAAAAATAGTTCAAATGAGGTATATACAGTGAAAAGTCTCCATTCTAATCCAGAGAAAACCACTTTTACCACTTGTCCTGTGTTCCTTCCAAAATAGTCTATGAACATAAACACATTCATTCCAGTTTAATGTTAGACTTTCTACTTGAAAACTCAAACCACAAAAGGACATTACACACGAACTTCTGAATGACACGCATCTACAGAACACATGCACAACTGTACCTTATAGAGAGAATCCTTGTTGGCTTTTAGTTTGATGCCATGGGCAAGCCGGAGTTGACCAGTTGTCCGCATTCCTGACCAGGTGTCTTTCTCACCAACTGGTTTTAGCAAAGAGGTTACTGGGTTATAGAAGGCTGGAACGGAGACAGGATACCAAGTTCGCATGAAGACAATATCTGGAAAGAGAGTGTATTTACATTAACATTTTCAGAAGATTCATATCCATCTTAGTACACAAAAAAACAAAATACTCCAAACTTCTCTAGCTGGTTGCATAGTATTTGAAGAGAGACTGTGCCAAGTGAACTACTTTTGAATAGCATAAAAGTTTTCTGGTTGTGGCTGGATGCAGTGCACAAGATGTTCCAAGCGGGGAGAACTACAGCTGACTCCTGTTTCTCTTTTCTTTTCTTTTGATGTGTACCATTTTTAAAATCTTAATTGAATTTGATACAATATTACTTCTGTTTTACCTTTTGGTTTCTTGGCCATGAGGTATGTGGGATCTTAGCTCCTCCAACAGGGACTGAACCCACACCCACTGCATTGGAAGGCGAAGTCTTAACCACTGGACCACCAGCAAAGTGGTGGACCACCTACTCCTGTTTCAAAAGATCTAAACTCCCACCTATAACTCACACTGGCTAGAAATCAATACTGAACAGTAACATGCTGTTAAGAACACACCACAAAGGAGATTTACCACTCATCAGCAATTTATCCTCAAAGGTGGCCCGGAAAGCACCTTCTGGAGCCCGGAGTGCCTTCTTGATCTGTCCCCTTATTCCACTGACAGTTCGAATCACAGCACCTTCAAATTTGGCCACTTCCAAGGCAGAATTAAACATTCCCTATAGGTGTATATTTATATATATAAATATACATATTTTAACAATATATAAACACAAAGTCAGATATTTTACTTCTTAGTTCATAAATATATCCTTGGTTAAAAAACAGAAAATAATTCATTGAAGGGTGATAAAATAATCAAAATGTATTTCCCCCCAAAAGTAGAATTAGTAGGTCAACAGGAATACAACTCTATTTTTCCTGAAATAACACTAATTAAGACTCTATTGTGGGTTCATAAATATACTCATTACTGCTATCTTTGTAGAAGAGAGGAACAAATGGATGTTTATTGGCTGAACTAGCCTAGATGGCCTTTGCTATAGTCTCACAAGGCTGGACTACAGTTCATATCCTATTACTTATGTGCACACACTCCGAAAATAAAGAAAGCTAGACAAATGAATGCTGATGGTTGTATATTACCTTAAGAACATTTTATGATCATCTTAACTCTGTATTTTTAATGGAAACACCCCACTAATGAAATTTTCAATAAATGTTGCTCAAACTACCCTCCCATGTTATACTGCTTGACATAACATCCGTTTCTCCATACCCCTGCCAATAAAGTATTTTGAGAACTACTTTATCTATTTTTCTACTGATCTGTTTGACAAACCCATGATTTCTCCCCTCTCTACACAAACCAAAAAGGTAAGAAACAAAACCTAGTGAATGAAGATTACATATTTTCAATATTGGCTCTGTGACAATCTCACAGGGAAATAATAATTAATAGCCTTAATTACTAAATACCTCTATTTTATGTCACCTTAAGATTTCTGAGCATATTTAAGTAACACAGAGAACAATATAAAGGAGTAAACTAAAAATATAAAAAAACAAGTTTATAAAAGATTTCAAATACTTTTCTGAAAACATTAGAACTATACCTTAGACCTAGATGAGAAGTATTTCATTCCTCCTTTAACAATGTATACATTAAAAATAGTTGAATATATAAAGAGATATACAGACCTTAATGAATGAAGTGTTCTTGAAAATTTTATATGGAAAACCAGTTAGTTTTAATTTCTTTACAACTTTTATAGATTTATCCAGGTCAAGGACAACTCCCGTGGCAGCTATCCGGAAGTCAGGCTAAAAAGGAACCCCCACAATTTGAATACAGGAGTAATATCAGCAAGAGAAAAACTAACATTTCTCTGTAATGCGATAAATTACTGAAGTGCAACTCACTTACAGTCACCTAAGAAAAGGAAAGAATATGTGAACATACAAACCAGTATTTTAACAAAAGTTATCTGAAACTATAATACACATAAGCCAAACTGATGATATCTTGAGCATTTTACTGAGGGTGATTTCATAGTAACACAGCTTCACAAAGATGGATAAATGAAAGGGAATATGTAATTCGGCCACAATGACTGAAAAATTAAATTTTGAACATTTAGGCTAGATTACATTTGCTCATTATCCTGTGTTCTTTGCTGTTAAATGAGGCTAATAAAACCTGCTCTGATTGGTCAAATGAAGGCTGTGTGAACATACTTTGCTAAAGCAGCATTACCAGGTGGTAGTCTAATGTCTAGCTGGTATCCAGTGGACGTCAGAACCCAGCAGAGTGATTAGCTAGTGGTGAGCACTGCTTAAGTAATTTTAGAAAAATATGTCCATAAAAGCATAAAAATATAAAACATTATCAGTACCATTACAATTCTACTTCCCTCTTCTCTGCTCCCACACCATACTTATTAAAAAGACACAGGAAAATTGAAAGCAAAGAGAAGACTGTGTTAGTCGCTCAGTGATGCCTGACTCTTTGCAACCCCACAGACTCTAGCCCGCCAGGCTCCTCTGTCTATGGGATTTTCCAGCAGGAATACTGGAGTGGGTTGCCACTCCCTGAAGGCTATAAATACCAAAAATGAGTATTTTCAACTTAAAGTTTCAGGTACATATTCTAAAATCAAGACATCATTTCTCAAACACAATCTATAAAATAAAACATCCAAGATAGTTACCATATTGCCACTGACAGACTGTATTGCCAAGAACCCAGTACCCTGTGGAGTGATAGGACCTTAAAGAAAACAGAAAAAAATAAAAAATACAGTGAACCACACATTCTGGATTCTGTTTCACATATATACCCCAACCCCAGAAAAGAGAAAAATCTTATGAATTGTGATTTCATGAAAGGAAAAAAGCAAAACTACAATGATAAATCCTAAAAGATCTAAATTAACCTATAAACAAGTCTATTCTAATGTGTTTTTACCCCAAAAGGTTGCTCCACAATGCATGTGCTGTGGGGTATATTTTAGAAGCCTCTGTCTTCCATTGTGGTCTTCAATATAATAAAGTGGGATGGTTTGAAACCTCCTCCACCCTACAGAAAAAATGATTGGATCTCGGGACTTGAGGATTTTCTTATACCAACGATGTTTCTTCAGACGCATCTGAGGGGAGAAGAGATTTTGGTAAGATTTATTGCCTCAACTATGACCAAAGAACCTCAGATGTTAAGTACACAGCAAAGGGTACCTACCTGTACATATCCAACATTGCCCTCACTATTGCCCAGACCACCCAAAATAATTGGGTAATGCGGATCAAAGTTAACCACGAATTCACAGGGGACATTTTCTATCTCAATTCGGACATACATCCCAGGTCGAAAACCCTCATACTGAACTCTGGCTTCATCATCTTGGTCTTCAAATTCTGCCCGGTTAAGCTATATACATGAGAGGGGGAAAAAGAAAACAATTAAAAATCCACAAAGCTGTTATCTTTACTAAATGTAAGATTAACATTTAAAAAAAGCCAATTTCTAAATAAAGGAATCATATACAGAATTACTTAGGCTTTATCCTAGTTAAAAATAATACATGTTTTATCTTTACAGTTTGCTGAGGATATGTCCCAACTGTCTTCTCTGGTGCTCCAAACTATAGTACAGCAAATACAAACAACTCTGAAGGAAGCCCTTAATGCTGGTTGACACACACCCTGAACTTTTCCATCCACAGATTCTCTTTTTACTCTCCAATTATTTCACACGTCTCCTCTTTTCATCAATCAATACCTCCTTCCTCATCCCCATTCTCAACTGTTGACTGTCTGCTAATTCACTCAAAATTTAAGCAATCTAAAAGAACTTCCAATTAGCCCTTCTACCAGGGTTTATACCCATATTCAGCCTTATAGCTCTGCACTATTCAATATGGTAGGAACACATGGCTATTTAAATTGAAATTAATCAAAATTACATAAAATTTAAGTGCAGTCATTCACAGTAGCCATATTTCAAGTGGTAAGTATCAACATGTGGCATTCCATTATCACAGGAAGCTCTACTAGGCAGCTGTTAAGAGACTACCCATGCTTCAATTTAATCCCAACCTTTACTTGCAGCACCCTAGATCATGTACTCTTGTTGAACTTTATTCCAACAAATCTTGCCTATTATTTCTCTCATCTTAAAACATTTTGACTTCACTTCCTGTAACTATTGCCCCATTTCTCCACTTATCTTTGAAGCAGAATGCCACAGATGTGTTCTAAAGGCTGTTTCCAGTTATGCCACTCCTATCCTCTTAAATGCCCTAAAATTAGACTTCAACCAACACTCTATTGAAATGCTTGTCAAAGTCACTAAAGGCCTCACAATTTAGTGGTCAATTCTGTCTTCACCACAGTTAATACATCAGCAGGATCTGAAACAATTTATCACTTCCATCTACAGTGGTTTCCAGTGTACCTCGTGTTCTCTTAGATCTTATATCTCCTGAATGCTGCTCAGTCCCCACTGCTGCTTCATCCTCTCTACCCAGCCTCACGGAGTACCTGGTGTCAGTCTCAGTCTTCTCCTCTCCTGCCCCTACACTCACTCCCCAGGTCACTCCACCCATCTCAAAGCTTTAAAAAGCAACCAGATGCTAAGGACAGCACATGTCAGTCCCTGGCCCCCAACAGCTCTCCTCACTGACCACCTGACACTCCTCTTGTCTGAAAAGTATCTCAAACCTAACCACTCCCAACTTCACCTTCCTTGGCAGACTGACATCAGTGAAAGGCTTTCCTATTTTACTTACGACAACCCAATCCTTTCAGTAAGTCATCTTTATTTCCCCTTATACATGTCACATTCAAAGTTCTTTATAAATGACCCACAATGTTCCAGGTGATTTTAAACAGAACTAGCCTTACACTTCCCTAGTCACTTCTATCAAAGGTCAGTAAATACTAGGAATCACTATGTTAATGACTAACCATACTTCTTTGACTAAATAAAGGCCTAGGTTGAGCAAACCCTTCAACTGCATCTTCACAAGTCACAATACATTTAAAAATATTTATTTATATGGCTGTACTGGGTCTTAGTTGCAGCATTCAGGCTGAGTTGCCCTGTGGCATGTGGGATTTTTGATCCCTGAGCAGGGAGCAAACCTGCAACCCTTGCACTGGAAGATGGATTCTTAACCACTGGACCACCAGAAAAATCCCCAATAAATCATATATTTAATCTGCTTAAGACATATTAAGGTGTGCTCCAGTTTACAGGAATTCTTGGTGGCCCCAACTGTGAAAGCATAACTCAAGCACTCACCATCAACTACGTACACATCTTTGTGTCTCTAACTTTAGAGTTCATCAACTCAAACAGCCTGCTCAGCATCCCCAGAGAGCAGAGCCAGACCATCTCCCTTTCAGCATTCTACATGCTCCCTTTACCTCTGTATCTGACCTTACATTCAAAGTATCCTTTGAACTCTGATTAAGGAGGGTTTTCAGAAAATCTTCCCTGGAGAGCGCTGGTATGTTCATCAGCCACACAAGGCCAAGAATCACATGCCCATTCAAAATTTTCAATTATCACTCCAGGGAGCAGTAATCAAAATACTAAGACAATGCCTGCATGTAAATAAACACACTGTCTCAAATCACTACACTTTGAGATCCTCAAAAATGGAGGCAATGTCTCAGCCATTTCTGCTTCCTCAACATATAATGCTTGGTACAAAATAGATACTGATATAGTTCTGGTGAATGTCTGACTGGAGAAATAATTAGATGACTGCATGAATAAACACACCCATCTGCATCTCAATCTAGGAGTGCAAAAAAGAGACCCAGATGCAGGTCAGGGAGCAGAGACCTAAACAAAGTTACATATTCACATCACTACTACAATGAGGCTGATAGGAACTGAGTTTTCTCACCTGTGCTTGTTTCTGCATTTCTCCTTTAAGATCATCAAAGTATGTGCTTTCTCCTTCATCATATTCTGCATCAAACATCTCTTTCAATTTTCTCTTTTTATCTAAAAGCTTTTCCTTGGCACTTTCCTCTGCACTGGGGTCAATTTCTTCTTTAACTTCTTCCTCCACATCTTCAATCTTAAATTTCCAGAAGAGTAAATTTTGTGAAAATTTGTGGAGACCTTTTCTTTAAATATTAAGGCAGATTTTAAAAGTTCTATTTGAGCTGCAAAAATCATAGCTATGCGCATCATGA
The DNA here is from genome assembly GCF_019320065.1 of Cervus canadensis. Taxonomy (NCBI): domain Eukaryota; kingdom Metazoa; phylum Chordata; class Mammalia; order Artiodactyla; family Cervidae; genus Cervus; species Cervus canadensis. The sequence continues at coordinate 80,347,830 of NC_057393.1, forward strand.
AAACAAAAGAAAACAAAGCCTTTGGCTCTAAATAACATGCACTGCAACAAGAGACATTGAGACAACTGCATTACGATTAACTGCAATTCCTTAATGTGGTTGGGAATGCCAAACATGAATAAAAATAACAGCAAGTATCCCCAACCCAAATGCTCCCAGGAACTGTTCTAAAAAATATTAGGGAGAACAGGGAATTAGTTTTTTTTAAAACAGCACTTAGTGTAAGAAGAGGAAAATGATGACAAAAAACAGTGACCCCAGGAGCTAAAACTTTCAATAACTGAAGAATCCTAACAAGAAGAGGAGATAATAAATATCACTCAAAAAAACTCAAGGAATCAAGGATAACAAATAAACCAACAATTTTTAGTCTGTTCTCACCCTCTTCACTTTTAGGAAGAAATTCATCCAGTCTGTAACCTACACAGATAAACAAGACTTGTGTTTCTCAGTATGCGGCCTCCTGCAGAACATACTGACCACAGATCAAGGAAAGGCCAGTGGCTGACGCTGGGCGAGCCATGGCCAAGTCATACCTGAGTATCTGGGCCTGGTTTTCCCTTGTGCATGTCCCCTGTTTCCAGGTCTTCAAAGTCACCATAGAGCTCCTCTGGGAAAAGAACATTCAAATGACTCCCCTGCATGTGACACTCTAGCACCACCCAGCACCAAGTGCACTTTATGCTCTGCATCTCAAACTTCATTTTCATTGTTCTTATAGCTACACACCCCTAAAGAATCCTGCATTTACACAGCCTTCTTTTTCTTGTCAAATTTTGTATTTCATCACCTATTAAGGTTAAGTAAATGAATTTAATCCACTTTTCCATATTTTACTTCAAAATCCTACTTAGCCAAGAGCCATTTTCCCAGGATTAGTGACAGATATTCTGGAGTAGAGAAGCATACAGAGGTGGCAAGCATGGCCATGTACATTAGTCCCCAAACCAAAAGTTCAAAGAGTGACTTGAAAATCCATGTCATGATAACAGCACATGTGAAAAAGAGTCTCAATATATGATTAATACAGTACAACCATATGATATACCTAGGGAAAATCTTGTTGTTGTGTTATTGTTTAGTCACTAAGTTGTGTCTGACTCTTTTGTGAACCCATGGACTGCAGCCCGCAAGGCTCTTCTGTCCATGGGATTTCCCCAGCAAGAATACTGGAGTGGGTTGCCATTTCCTTCTCCAGGAGATCTTCTCAACTCAGGGATCAAAACCAAATCTCCTGCATTAGCAGATGGATTCTTCACCACTGAGCTACCAGGGAAGCCCAGCGAAAATCTTAGATTACATAAAACACAGCATTGAGAGTAACAGTAGTATCCAAAAGGATGTCAGGCCCAGAAGAAGTGTTCGTTCATTCATTTTTAGAGTTCTAGGTTTAGTTATGGATCCTACCCTTAAAAGAAACAGAGAGAAAAAAAAAAAGAGAAAAAAAAAAAAGAAACAGAGAAGTTAAACTTTGGGAGGCATCATTTAGAAAGGTATTAAAATATTTTCATGCAACAAAAAGCAAAAGGACCAGAAGAGATACAAAAGATGGGAAGATTTCATTTGTAATAAAAATTAAAAAGGATAAAATACTTAGGACTAATCTAAACAAGAAATGTACTGGAACTTCATTTTAAAAATGCTAAAAGTTTTAATATGCTTTTTAAAGGACACATGGAATAACCTTAGCTGATGCTTTTAAGTGCTTCACATACTAGGGACTGCTCTAAGTTAAGTTCCTTAACTACCTTCTTCATGGCTCAATGAAGAAGGTATTATTAGTATTTTTTTTTTTTTATTAGTATTATCTACTGAATAAATAGACTACCATGTGTTTGGAAAGGACGATTCAGTATCACGAAGACTCTAATTCTCTTGTATACACAGTTACAGTGAAAATAATCACCAAGGCTTTCTAGTCTGGAAAAGATGGTATAGACATATTTCCTCTGTTCCTCCTGACTGTGTAAAACCATCAACTCCAGACATGATGCAAGAGCACAAGGGACAACCAAAGGAGAACTCTCAAAGGTGGAAAGACAAAGATGGGTTGGTGAGGGTCCCCAGGACCAGAGGAATGACATAGTGGCCTGTGTCTCCCTATACCACAACCCACAGAAAAGCAACTTAATGCCAGTGTTTCCCAACCCCCAAGCAGCAAGAGAAGGCAGCCCAGACAGGGTCATTCTTGCCTCAGACTGAACCAGATCTCATCAGCAATCCAGGTAAATCAGGAATGCCACTGAAAGTAAGTGATGAAGGAAAGTGCTCACTTTCCCAAAGAGCTTGAATCTCCTTTCCTTCACTGAGATACACCAGGTGCCCAGGGGTTATCAGCAAGGGGGAATTCCACTGGACATGAGACTCTCCTCTTCCACCTTAGACACAATATGCATCCAGGCAGAACCAAGCAAAGGAGATGCCCAAAGCATTTCACAATTGACTAGTATCTTCAACTTGACTATTAAAGATATGGAAGAAAATAAGATATAGAGAAGGCAGTCTTCTCTGAAGAATACAGGACTTTACTTACCATCTTCTGCTAAGAGCTTGGCTGCATCTTTATCCTCTTCCCACTTCCCAGTCACGAAGCAATCTCTGATACTGTTCATAACCTTATACAGAAAAGTCAGCACTCAGTTGACAGGCTCCAATCACTCAATAAATAACCGCTTTTAGAAACAGTAGCTGACAATCTGCCTTTAAATATTTTTCAAGATACTTCTATAGATATATTCATTTTAATTCTATGGATATTTTCATTCCAAACTTTGACGTAGATAGTATAATAACAGAGATAAAAACAAATATCATAGCATTAACAGTGGACAGGGAAATACTATCTGCCTAGTGACTTCATAAGTAAACAGTCAGACATTTAACAATTCATTAATCTGTACTTATCGTGGCTGTTTGAAAACTTAATTTCTTTAGCTAATACTCTAACAAAGATAAAATGTCTTGTATGAGAACAATACTGCAAAGAAGCACTGAGGCTCCCAGTTCCAGATCTGCTAGCTAGATCATCCAGTATATGCATGTAGTGGATGCGAGGTGCAGTTCTCAAATATAGATTAAAACTTGTACACAACTCTGTGTTTCAGAGTGCTTCCTAGGGAACCTGACCTAAGACAGAACACGTCCCTCACTGCCAAGGGTTCAAATCTTTACATGATAAATTCTGATCATGGTTCATGTTTTTCATATATAATCTCACTCTCTAAGAGTAGCCTTGGGGGACTTCCCTGGTGTTTCAGTGGTCAAGACTCTGCATTTCCACTGCAAGGGGTACAGGTTCAATCCTTGGTCAAGTAACTAAGATCCCACATGCCACATGGAGTTGTGCCCTCCAAAAAAAAAGAAAAAGTAGCCCCGAAGCTAGTATGATTGCAATGGTTGCAAAAGCAAGTCTGCGCATTCACTCATCCCTTCATGCCTACAATTACTCACTAATTATTACTGAACATCTGTTCTACGCCAAGAAGCTTTGCAGGCACTGAATGACAAACTGTTCTAGGAAGATCCTTGCTGTCAGGAAGCTTAGCAACTGACTTATGGAAACCAGGGATCAAACAAATTTTCAAAAACAGACACTCCATGATAAAAAACACTCAACAACTTAGACAGGAACTTCCTAAATCTGATAAAGGGCATCCTTTAAAAAACCCACAGCTAACATCATACTTAACAATGAAAGACTGAGAAAACTTTCCCTCTAAGGTCAGGAGTAAGATAAATATGTCTCCTCTCACCACTTCTATCCAACACTACTAGATGTTCTAGTCAGGGCCATTAGGCAAGAAATTTAAATAAAAGGAATCCAGTTCAGAAAGAATAACTATTTCTATTCGCAGGTGGTATGGAAAACCCTGTGGAATCCACAGAAAAAATATCAGTGCTGCAACCACTGAGACCTTTTGCTCTAGAGCCTGAACACCACATCAAAGATCCCACATGCTGTAATTAAGACCAGATGCAGTCAAATAAATAAATATTTTTTTAAAAAAGAACACTAGGAACAAATTCAACAAAAGTGCAAAGCTGATACTCTGATAACTACAAAACATTATTAAAAGAAAATATCTAAATAAATGGAAAGGCATCCTATGTTAACATATTAGAAGACAGTATTGTCAAGGTATTGATACTACCCAAAATACAGATTGAGAGCAATTCTTATCAGAATCCCAGCAGGTTTCTTTGTAGAAATGGAAAAGTTTGACATACAGAAAATCCAAAGGATGCAGTAAAGAAAAAATATTCTTGAAAAAGAACAAAGTCAGGAGATTGACTTCCTAATTTCAAAACTTAGGATGAAACGATAATCAAAATACTATGATACTAGCACAGGGATAGCTGTATAGATAAATGGAATATAATTAAGAACCCACAAATAAACCCATGTATCTAGGGTCAAGTGATTTCTACCCAGGGTTTTAGGACAAGTCAATGGAGGAAAGAACAGACTTTTCAAAAAAAAAAAAGAACAGACTTTTCAACAGATGGGGCTAGGACAACTAGATATCCACATGCAAAAGAATGAAGTTGGGCTCATCTCACACCAAATTCAAAAATTAATTCAAAATGTATCAAAGACTTAAATGTAGGAGTTAAACTATAAAACTCTAACACAAAATCATAGGAGTCAATTTTTACGATTCTGGATTTGACAATGGTTTCTTAGATATGATACTAAACAAGCAACAACAAAAACACACTGAGACAACACATGTGTTGTCCAGAGGGCAGCTACAACATGTGGTTATTTAAATTCTAATTAAGATCAAACAAAACAAATAAAATTAAAATTTTAGTTCTTCTGTCTCAGTAGCCACATTTAAAGTGCTCAATAGCCACAAGTAGCAACACAAGATGGTTCTTTGCAGATCATTTTATTACCTCTCTTCTGTAGAGAAGGGTGGACTGTGACTAGGATGGACACACGGTGGTTACAGAGGTACTCACCCAGTCAGCCATTAAGTCAAACAATTACTTCATGAGGCTTTTCTATAATCTGTATTAAATTTTGCCCCCCCTCCAATAAAAGGATTATATAAAATGAATTAAAACAGATAATTGACAGTGACTGGCCCTCCCTGACATTTCAACTAAACTGAATGATCAAAAGAAGCCAGCCACGGAAAGGTCAGAAGAACATTCCAGAACATAGAGGGCAAGAGGTCTAAGATGGGATTAAACCTTGAAAGTCTGAGAACTGAATGAATTCTGTGACTAGAGAGTGATGAGTGGGAGATGAAAATTTATCAGTATTGTGGATATCTGTTTCCTTACAAATAGTAGAAATTCTAAATGTTAACTCAGGGATACTATACATCTCCTAGTTATAAAACGCAAAATATCTCACGTGTATGAAAACCTACATGCAACACTTCAAAATAAAGATTAATAATACTATCCACACTAAGAGCTAACCATTCTCCTTTGTTCCATTAACACATGCATATGGTCTGACTAAACTCAGAACATATTATTGCTCAGGATGCATGAAACACTCATTCCAATACCTGGAGAAATGTCCTGTTATGTTATAAAAATAAGCCTAATAACAGGTAGGCAATTTTGAAATTATATAATCTTTTAGAACAATTCCTGAATTCTCTTGTAAGTCAAATATGCTATTCATATTCAGCCTTACCTCCTCTAAATCCCAATCATGGGGTGCCTCTACATGAAATCTGGAACAGTCCAAAGAGTCGGCCTTGTGCTTACACTCGCTGGCAGGCTGGCTGACACGAAACAACCCTCCAAGCTCTTCCCCATTATCACCATCTTCCTCTTCATTATCCTCTGTCACTAAAGAAATCACCATGATAGAAAAGTGAGAACAAATCTACCCACTAGAGGACTTGGCACTGAGGGTCCCTCTTTGCGGCAGATGTGGTGATGCCCCTAAGCACATCAGCCACAGACACAGAAAGGCCCGGAAACTACTGCTCAGCATGTAGTCTGGAGGGAGAACACTGAGGGCTGGGGCAGGGAGGGCATGTTTAAAGACAGAGCTTTCAACTATCATAAAGAGTTTCTCTTGAAGAGTGCTGAGTCTCTAATCACTAAGATTATTCAGGCAAAACTTGAGCAGAAATCATTAAACACCAATCCAATTCAAAGCTCCTAGGTCACATATACTCCTTGGCTTTGTTCTAATCATATAGTAAATAGGGACTGCAATATCAGGTTCACCACTTTGTCTTTTGCATTACTGAGTCAAGCTCTTTCCACAAAGAATATATATACAAATCAGTAAAATATGAAATCAAAGCAGGGTAAAAGGAAAAAACAGAATGAGTTATACAGAGCACTCATTCTCAGAGAGGAGAAAACACCTGTAGAGGCAGAATTTTTTCTGATACTAAATTCTACAAAAAAATTCCCATGAAGGATTTTCTACAGGGGGTACAAAATGACATAACAGAAAAGTATTCTTATCAAAAGTTTTGTTTTATGGCCAACCCATAAATCTACTTTGTATGACTGATTTACAGTCCTCATCAGCTGATGATTAAAAACATCTGCCAAACATAAAATATGACACCCAGGAATATGTTATGGATGTCAAAAGTATGACAGAAATCCTCTAACCAATCTCCTTTTCAGAAAACAGTTTAAGAAATTAAAATGAGCTCTTTCTTTTACCTGTCCCATAAATAAGCTTTCGAAGGTTTGGAGTTGTTTGCTGTTGCCTCAGAAAGGCCTCAGCTGCCTTCCTGGAAAGGTCTTCCTTCCACTTAAGGGCACCTGAAAGGACAACACAGACATCAGTTAAATCTGTTTATCTGTCCCCTATGCTTCAAGCTCATTGCTCATTCATCCTGAAAACCTTTTATGAGTTATAATATTTGAACAGTTAACAAAATCTCCAAAACAGCAGAAACTCAAATGTAGACATTCTATCTGTAGAACCCTTTCAGTGCCAAGTTTACAATGGCAGTTAAATAAATTTAAGCATACCTGAAGTGTCTGTGGAATAGTTATTTTCTTCCTTATAATCTTCTTCTTTGAGTAAGTCTTCTATATCACTGGTCTCATCAATTAAGTTCTCTGACCCCAGTTTCTGACAACTGACCACTTGAGAAGGTTTTGGAAACTTTTTCCTAATAGCCTCTTCATTTTCTGAATCCTCCTCCTCTGTACTGAGAGAGGAATTTTCTTCAGGTTCATCTTCAGATGCAAAAGCCTCTTCAGCTGTGCAATGACCTGAATCTGAAGTGGTGAAAGTTGCTTTTTTCCTTGTCAAAGACTTCTCCACATTCAAACTATCACTTGAATCATCAGTATGTAACAGTTCTGGCTTACCACCTTCTCTAATAGTCTTAGATTCTAAAATATCCCTCTCTTCCTCTGCAGTGGAATCCTCTTCTTCACTGCTTTCATCAGCTTCCTCTGCTTCTTCTTCCACTGAGCTCCTCTCAAGGTCATCATCACTGTCTGCAAACGCTGGCAAATCCACCTCAAAGTCTTCTTCCATCTCAAGTTTTTGCCGTTTTATACCTTTACCAGACATATACTGTTTATCAGTCACTCTAGCATCTTGCCCCTCTTCTGTTTCATCATCACTAGAGTTATTTTCCAATCTGTCACCTTCAGACATTTCTTCATCATCTTCGTCATCACTATCTCCAGACTCATCTTCTTCTTCTTCATCTCCAAAAATGGCCTTCCGACGCACTCGACCAGTTTTCAAATCCACCTGCTTTTCCTCTTTTGGCATCCACTGCCTATGTGAACAAAAAAATGCAAAATAATTCTATTTGTACAATAACCAGCTAAGCCAGAGATGGCAAGTCAATAAATATGCAAAGAAACAGAAAATAACGTCAAGAAATGGTTTTAATGACACAGCACATAAAGGAATGATTTGATAAACACTGGAATAGTTACAGTAATATGCAAACTCATGTGTGTTTATGCAGTGCCACTCTTCAAAAGAACTTACAGAAAAAATAGAGAGATAACTTTTATTAAAAAAAAAAGTCTAATTTTAGAAAATAATGGCTCAAAATGGAAGTGGGCGCTTAATAGATCTTTTAGAAAACCCATTATTTCCAAGCCTGAAATAGATGACCCTCAGAGAAATAACTGACTCCAGGTCCAAGGCAGGGAAGTACAAAGCAAGCCTGAAATATCCTATTATTAGAAAGCAAGACGTGCTCTGGCATTAACAGGAACATGCCAAAAGGACACGGAAGACAGGCTGAAGGGACAATAAAGGCATCCCAAACAATAATGATAGTAATCGCATAATAATAAGTAAATTTTGAGGGGGCGGCCTGCCCCCAAAGGTTGAGAGAACTTAGTTTCCAAACCAGGGATCAAACCCAGGCTCCAGCAGTAAAAGCACCAAGTCCTAACCACTGGACTGCTGGGAAATTCCCTTTTTAAACCCCATTATTCAATTGTGATACTAAAATAAAAAGGTGAAAGCTCTGTGTCAAAGAATGCCAGCTAAAAAACATAGAAGCAGTAACAGATTACAAATACCACCATTTTGAAATCACCAATGCAATAACTGATAAAGAAGAATCAAGATGCCAAAATTGGGGTGGGTAAGAAAAAACTACCAAGCTGTTTAATGTAGCAGCATTATATAAAACTGTGAAAAAATCAATTAGATGTTTTCCTGCTTTTGTGTGTGTATATATATATATATATATATATATAGTAAGTTATAAAGTAGATAATCTCAATCATTTTCAGACTAAATTTTATTAGCAGTCATGTCACTACTACTAATATACAACCAAAATACCCACTATCTATAGGTATATACAAATTCCCAACCCAGACTGAAAATAATTCACATAAGTCAGATATTAGTCGAAATTAACCCACAGGAGATATTACAACACAAGCTAAGTAAAAATTTTAGAGACAAGGTATGTGGCTACTGGACAGAGACCTGAACTCTGCCTGTTATTTTGGCCAATTAGAGTCAAGTGGCTTCAGGACTCCTAAGAAATAAAAGCAATCTATTGGAAAAGGCTTTGTAATATTTGAAAGCTTCCTGAGTCTGTGAAAACTGAATCCTTCATATAATTTCAAGAAAATATTTCCATGTATTGTCACATAAGTGAAGAGCCCTCAGAAACAGAAGCACATACAAAGCAAAGCACTACCAAACCACCAGGAATTAATCCCACCAAAATGTTTTATGATGGAAAAATGATGTATGATATAATCTTACATAATAAAGGTTTTTTTGTTTTTTTTTAATATTAAGAATAGAAAAACAGCACACTTACCCTTGATTGTCTATATCTTCTGAACCCAGTGGTTTGGAATCAGAAAACAGTGTCACTCTACTTGAAGCCATCTTGGCATCAATAGTGGCATGGGTGGAAATGAGACTCTGGACCAGTTCATGAGTGGGCCTCACCTCTTCCTGTCAAGGCCACCAAGAAAGGGAAAGTGAGGAATGCACAAGGATTCTGAAGGAAAACACACTGGTTTCAATCAGTTTCTCAAAATTACCTTAAACACAGTTTCTGAGAACCTTTCTTACTGCCTCAAACAAACAAACAAAAAAGAATTCCTACAACAAGGCCTACAACTGATCTCTGTCCTCATTAAACTCTTCCAAAGTTCATGGAGTAAACTATCTGATAACCTGAATACTGTGTTGCCAATGCTACAGAAAGCAATTACAGAAAATTCTCATTTCAGATCAGTCAAAGAAATAAAAATTTGGAGTCTAGTTTTTAAAAAATGTGTTATCTTCTGATATAAACATTGCACTTCAAGGAATTTACCACATAACAAGATCCCTCCCAGTGAGCAAAGCCGCATGTGTGAGGGCACTCACTATAGCACTCAACTGCTCAAACCAGGGGACACTGGGACTGAGCCCCATAGCCCTCCAATGATTGGCTCAGTAAATAAAGTTTATCTATACAATGAAAGACAACATGGCTATTAAAAGCCTGAAGCAAATACAGGGAAAAACAGATTCACATATTTTGCAACTCCCCAAAAGTTGCAAAAGCATTTACAGTCAGCATGTAACAAATACTATCTCTGTCTCTCTAACACACAAATACTATGTATATGATATCTGCATATAATATATAATAATCTAGAATATAATTTAAGTAAATATGTATATGTTTAGAGAAAAACAGAAAGAAAAGAGAATGACCAAAGAGAGCTGGAGAAATGGGAAGTATAGGCACCAAATTGCTTCCAAAGCTCACGCTGGGTGACATGGGATCCCTGGTGTGTCTTGGCAGCAGGGATGTATGGAGGACATGACTCTCCCTTTCTGCTTGTTGTACTTACATATTCTGAACATTTACAACATGCACTGTGGCCTTTACCATACATATGAATAAAGATAAAAAGCTTCGTTAAATAAAAACTGACTACTTTACTTCCTGTGACTTCCCTCTCACCGATTCCTGGAAGCCATGGCTGCCCCCAAGGTCCACATAGACAGCATCTTTGTCATACAGCACACCACCAACTCCAGAGAGAGGTGCATACACCAACTTCTCCTTCTCATTTAAACAGCGCTTCTTTTGCTGTTCAGGCAGTGCACAAGGGTCTGGGAGGAAACTGACGTCACTCACAGCAAAATCTCCTACACCTGGAAGACAGACACAGAAAGACGGTGTTCGCTGACAAGTGACTGGTGGCAGAAATGACATGCACAGAAGGCTTCAACCACAAGGGCAGAGCCTGACACTAGCACTGTGCCTGTCCAGCTAAACAACACTATCAGAGTAGAGGACATTTGGTCAACTCAACACCTCTGGTGACCAATATAGAGCTGAGTTACTCTTAAAACTTCAGCAAGATGGCTTTATCTTGTTTGGCCATTTTCCAGTTTTCCTAAGAACTGATGCTTTTGAACTGTGGTGTTGGAGAAGACTCTTGAGAGTCCCTTGGACTGCAAGGAGATCCAACCAGTCCATTTTAAAGGAAATCAGTCCTGAATATTCATTGGAAGGACTGATGCTGAAGCTGAAGTTATAATACTTTGGCCACCTGATGTGAAGAACTGACTCATTGGAAAAGACCCTGATGATGGGAAAGATTAAACGCAGGAGGAAAAGGGGACGACAGAGGATGAGATGGTTGGATGGCAACACCGACTCAATGGACATGAGTTTGAACAAGCGCCAGGAGTTGGTGATGGACAGGGAAGCCTGGCGAGCAGCAGTCCATGGGGTCGCAAAGAGCTGGACATGACTGAGTCACTGAACTGAGAACTGAAGTGATGCCAAGAGTTCTACAAATATATTTTATAGCAAAAGGATACCTGGTATGTGAACTTGGCTTCTGTTTTTCAAGTGTGCTCCCCTTAAATAACCATAAAGAGAAACCTTCCGGTCACACTTGGTATTTGTTCGAATGTCTTCTGGGTTTGTCAAATCTTCCATCCTAGAAAAACAAACCAATTTTATATGGCAGAAATGAATGTCAGAGTTCTTATAACTCTCTTCACATTTCAATGATTCTCACATTCAGTAATTCACTACACGTATTATTTAGAAAAGTATAGAAAATACAAAAATAAGGGAGCAGAGTTCATCATCTACTAGAGAAAAAGAAGCAACACCTGACTATATCTCTCTTAGGCTCTACAGTATCCACATTCCTTAAGCAAGACACCAGAAATGGGAAACGACATGCAACCGGGGTTAAGGAAAAGTAGAGAACAAATCCAGAAAAACCCTTTAAGGGAGAAGATAAGCTTTGATCTGGGCTTTTTAGTGTGGCTTAAATTTGGTAGGTGGAGAAAGGGTACTCCAGGTTGATAAAAAAAATATGAAAAAAGCATAAAGAAAGGAGAGCACACAGCACATCGGAGTGACCGGAGCGCCACAGTCCAAAAACAGCATCACTGAAAATTAAGGCTCAAACAGCAGGATGGGGCCCACATAGTATAGCCTTCAAAATCCTCACGTTTTTTTGAACATTTCATATGTTTTTTTTTTTTAACTCCTGAAGCCATTGTATCTATAACTAATGGTACAAAAACAGTAGATATTTTCCATCAACTATACTTCTCTCCATACTTTCAATAATTAAGACAAAATAAGCTAACCTTTTTTAGCTTTATATGAGTCAGGAAGGAAAAAGTTTACATTCACTTTTTACCTGTCTGCCAGGATATAAGGGTGAGAAGTTTGCCACGTAAGAGGCCTAAACTTCATAACTGTAATAAAACGGCCCAGATTGTGAATTTCTTGGTTTTGGTATTCTCCGTGTACCATTCCAGAAAGGTAAAATAGCTTGGCACCCTAAATATTAAGAAAAACAAAAAATTAAATTCCTGTCAATACAGCACCAAAATAAAGGCCTTTAAAGAAGCAATTCTAAGAAAGGGAGACTTCCAGCAACCCACTGTGCCAACACTTCCAGAACTTCTCTGGGTTCTTTCAGGATTCATATTGTTAGGGCTTTGTAGGGACAGAACTGCAAATATATTCAGTTTTAAGTTAAGCAGTGGCATGTGTCTGGAGTATGATAAAGAACACAGGCTCCTGGGCACAGAAAACATTCTATGACGGATGGGACACAGTAGTATGGGGAAGAGGAACGAGGGGCAGTGTGTGTGCACTATAGTTCCTGGTCCCGCAACAAGGAAAAACTCTGGATAAATTCTATTAAATCACAAATTCAAAATACTTAAGAGCGAGACACTGCCTGGTGCAGGACGGATGCAGAGACCAATGAGACACAGAAAGAAGTCCAGAACAAAGACTATCTAAAGGCAATATTCCAGGGACTATGAACAGATATATTAACGAAACTAAGGACGTGATCCTGCAGAGATGTTTGTTAATCTCTCCTACTTATTCTATTTTTAAAGGATTACAGTGTTAATATTCAATAATTAATTCTCTTCCTACCGGGTAGACTTCTGTCCAGAACCTATGTTTTAGTCGCTTCTTCGTTTTCTTCAGTTGCTTATTATGCTTGAAGGAATCCAGATGAGTGAGAACGCCCATGATTTTAGGAAAGCCATGTACTTGGCAGATGTTTAGAAATTCAAATGTTTCCATTTCAAACCCAAAGCTGGCATCTATAAGCATCAAAACCTAAAAACAGAAGACACAATTTCTTAAGGAGGCTACTCAAAATAGACCACCACCAAACTATGGCTCATGAGCCAAATCTGGCCTATCACTTGTTTTATAACTAAAGTTCTACTGGAACGCAGCCAGGTTGATTTGTTTATATACTGTCCACACTGCACTTGCACTACAACTGCCAACTTAGTAACTACAACAGAAACTGGGACCCACAAAGCCTAAGATATCTACTATGTTGTCCTTTATAGAAAAAGCTTGCCAATTCCTGCTCCAGACTAAATCAAATGATTATTTAGGGAATCACCATGATAGAAAAGAGCACTACCTTTGTCAACTAAAGATAAGTGAAGCCACTATTAATCCTCCAATGTTCATACATGTGCACACAAATCCATATACCACTGTGACTTCACTGTGACTTCAGAGGCTTTGTGACAACCCAGAACAGAGCAATCAAATTAAGCTGGAATAAATAAATCAATAAATCTTTAAGTATCTACATAATTGGATACTTAAAGAATGAGGTTGAACCACAGTACTTATTTTACACCTTCAAGACATACTAAGTGAAAAAAAAGCAAAGCACAGAACAGCATGTATGATAAATAGTGTGAGCTTTAAAAGGGTTGTATGTGTGTTTCTATACATATCTGGAAAGATATTGGAGAGGGACTGAGAATAAGGGGTCAGAGAAAGGAAAGCAAAAATCATGCACTGTGCATACCCTGTAGCAATTTGAATCTCTCACCAAAGGCATGTGTTCCTTTTTAAATCTTGTATGTATATGAAAGGCATTTTTCTTAATACGTGTATACTTTTAAAATTAGTATATGGTGTACATTACATAAAAGAGAAACTAATGACATGCTGAACTATTTCAATCACTTTAAGTACACAAGATTTAATAAGTTTATACTATTGTGTATTGGCAATAACATTTATTTTTATTAATGGTAGCATTACATATTCAAAATATGAATGGTCCTTATTTCTCTGATATTAAGATGGCACAACTGTAACACCTATATTAAATTACTTTTTATGTTTTAGGAGAGTTCCTGGGCCAAAGGATAAAATCTGCAGCTCTTTGTCCCAAATAGCTCTTCAGAGGTGCTAAACAAAAAATTTTTTTTTAAAAAAAGGTATCTGTCAACCCACACTTACTAATCAATATGGTTTAATTTTTTTCCTCTTTGGCTTTATTTTTGCTAGTTTTAAAGGTAATTAACAGACATTAACATTTCTATAAATGCAATCAAGGCTATAAAATTTCCATATGCTAAGTAAAACATAGATTTTTCTATTGTAAATACTCAGAAGTTGTCATGAGATTTTTTTTACCCAATACGGTAAAAAGATCCATATTTTATCATAATTTAAGAACAGAGTTTCTGACACAACCAAGAACAGAGGTCCCATCCTGAGACAAGTTGTTTATTTCTGGGAGCCTCAATTTCATCATATATAAACTAGAGTTATAATACCTACTTACTTCAAAGGCATCCTGGGGGATTAGCTGAGCTAAATTTGTAGAAGCGGTTAGCAAAGGTCCAAGAAATGGTATTATTATAAACTTGTATGTATGTATGTATATCTTAATGAGCTTTAAAAATATATGTATTTATTTATTTGGTTGTGCCAGGTTTTAGCTGCAACACACAGGATCTTCAGTTGCAGCATGGAGGAATCTAATTCCCTGACCAGGATTTGAATCTGGACCCCCTGCATTAGGAGCAGGGAGTTTCAGCCACTGGACAACCAAGGAAGTCCCATCAATGAGCTTTTATTAGCTACATTCATTAAAGGTTTTCTCTGACCTATGGTTTGCCTTTAGATTTCAGAATACGTTTCATTATGCACATTCTATTTTTATTATGACAATTATCATTATCATCACCAAGTCAAACACATCTTTTGTATCCCTGATGATACTCATCATTCTTTCTATAATCTTAAACCTTTCTTTCCTTCAACATGTGATAAATAACCTATCTCACTGCTGTAAGTCCCCATCAGAAACCCATGCTATCCCCAGTGACTTACCAAATCTGCTACTTTAGCCAGGTCAATCATCATGTTAATGTCACAGTCACATTCAATAATGGTGAGTCTGCGCTTTTTACCTATAAGTGAAAAAATGAAAATTTTACTTTTAAAAAATCTTGGAAAAAATCTGTTAATTCTAATTGTTATTGTTTTTTAATTGTACCTGCTTTCCGCACCTTATACATTCACAAGAGTATATCAGAAATTCATTTTTATGGGAGAAAACTAATCAAACAAATTCCATCTTAGTTTTCTTGCTATGTTCTCTAACTTTAAGAGTATCAAAAGTCTATCTTATGAATCAATTGCTCAAACAGGTAAAATTCCAACTGGATGGGCAGATAAGTAGGCTTCATGATGGCCATGATCATGATATTTAGAAGTGGGTTAACACTTTTATCTCTATCAAAGTTTTCCCTGTTCTCACAACAGTGGAAAAAACCCTCCAACATAATGCAACAGAAAGTCCCTGTAGCAATCATTATTTTTAAGTTAAACTAAAAGAAATCAGTCATAATCATGGGAATGCCTTAAGAAAAAGAAAAGCCTTAATCCAAATATATTATTGCTATCAGAAGAGACTTCAGATTCTACCACTGTCATATGGGAATTTGTTTCATCTTCCCTCAGACTTTAGAAAGGTCACCATTTCCCAGAGCAGATGAGTTCTCACAGGAAAAAGAAATGAAAAACTCCCTCACTTCCACAAGAATGTGGCTTCATGAGAGCAAGCAGCTATGCCTGGTGCATGGCAGGTACTCACTATCTGTTAAATGAAGGTGCTCACCATGACCAAGCCAGCCCACCCCGGTCTGCCAAGCCTTTCAGAGGAGCACAGCTTGCAAATCCATATAGCAGTCAGAATAAGGTATACATTTACATTATTATTACCTTGGGGAATCTATCCTTTTCAGAAGCTACAGCCATAATAAAAGTATAAGAGCAGTAACATGAAGTGACAATATTACTTTAACATTTACCAGCCAAGAAAGTGTTCAACAAAGACATGCATGTCCCCCAGATGACTACACTTGCCACGCCAGTCTGTGACAGCACCTCTTACCTGACACGATTGTTACAGGGCCTCTGATCTCTGTCAGCTTCTGTCTGGTAAAGTTCCGAATGAGGCACTGAATCAAAGTGCTCTTTCCAACTTTTGGAGGCCCCATCACAACCACCACTATTGGTGGGGGCTCTAGTGGAGTTCGATCAACCACTGGAATGTGATGCTTTTTTGTCTTCAAATCCTGAGTCCTATTTGTGTGTTTAAAAAAAAAAAAAATTCACTTTCAATATAGAAGGCATTCTCCCTAGAAGCAAAGACTTTAAAGAGAGCAGAACAGACAATATGTGAATACAATTATACATTATTAACTTCTGGTCCCAGTCCAAATAACCACTTCAGTAAATATATATATATATCAGGCTGACTTCAATAGTACAGAGTTGAAAACCATACACACCTTAAGTCGGTTTGCCTTATTAGCTGACTTCAATACTTTAAAAAGAAAACAAGAGACAAACATGGAGGCAGTGTACCATAATAAATAAAAGAGGAGGCTTTGGCTCTCCTATTAGAAGAATTTAATTCAATAATGTTTAATATACCTATAATAAGGACTCATTAATGAAAGCTATTTAATACAACACACTGTAATTATATGAAAGATATCCAGAAAACAACACAAGTGTACCTGTTGTCATAGAAATTGTTTAAAATTTACAAATTCTATAAATTCTTAAGCTTTTCTCTTGGACAAAAGAAGCCAATCTGTATGCAGATGCTGGAGGCTAAGTGGCTTCCACAGGAAAGACTTCTTACATTTCAGTACAAGAAACATAGCCTGTAGCTCCATGTCCTTCAGAGTTGGAACAGACTCATGAACCCAAATAACTGGAGAGGCTCCTACTATTTAAAAAGAATAAATGGAAGAACCACTAGACTCCAGTTAAACATACCTGTGAAAGGATCTCGCCATCCGCACAGCAGACTGGACTGCAAATGCTTTGGGGTTTCTCTTCCGGGCATCTTCCTCATCACCAAGTTGGAGATCTTGCAGATGCCGTTTCTTCTTCTTTTCAGCTTTGGGCCCACTGTTTTTCTTTCTGTGTTTCTTCTGGTCCTTAGCGTCCATCGTGGCCTTTTACCAGTTCACAAGTAACTCTAACCTATACTGAGTGGGATGGAGGCAAGAGAAGCATTTTACAATCAAAAAAATAAAAGTAAAAACCCAGAGAAAAATAGTAAATTTCATTTAAATCTTTATGAAAAGATATATATTTCCCACCTCTGTTACTCAACAAGGGGGGAAACTGCTTAATATTATCCCCAATTTCACTTTTTTCTATTTTGCTATAAATTGGTTACCTCTGCTTAGGTTACTTTTGTCTTAAATATCCTGTATTTTTCAACACAGTAGCCGCCAGGCACATGTAGGTATTAAGAACTAGTGAAACTGAATTTTAAATTTTATTTAACTTTACTTAATTCAACTCTAAATTTAAATAGCCACATGTGACTAGTAGTTACCCTATAAACTCAGCCTTAAAAATCAACTGGATTAATGAAATGGCTTTCACATTTACATATTTTTAAGATATTTTATTTTGAAAAATAAAATCATTTTATAATCTTCCAACATAATAGCAGTGTTACATTTAGCAATTGCTGAATATGCAAAATTTTTAAGTTCTGATACATGTATATATATTTTAAAAAACGGCAATATCTCCCTGCTGACACCACATAGGTTTGCAGAAACCCTTACAATGATTTCTGAGAGTCCCAGGAATTCATGGCCCATAAATTAGGAACCACTAGACTGAATAGTTTTTTAGAAAATCAGGTCGCATACAATCTGCGCGCTTGTTTGGGGAAAAAAAGAGGGGGGGTGAGGTTACTTAATTCAATAAGGTACTAAATTTATTTCAGTTCAATTAATACTTGCATCGACCTATAATAAGCTAGGCATTGTACACGGAGACGACTACAGCTAAGACCTAAAGTAGTGGAAGAAATCCAAACCCATGTTCTGTGACACTCTATAGGGACATCAGAAGTCTGCACAATTGTTGGCGGTCAGTCAGAGACTTCCCACAGACACTCCCCAGAGGAAACAGAAAGGCCACATATACCAGCATAATGGAAAAAACACCACCACCACCTAGACAAACACTAGCCGGGAGTTAGGAGAGCTGGATTCTAGGAAAGCTTTGACTAAATAGGTGAAGAATTTCAGAGACATTATTTTTCCTCTCTACTATGAATATATTTTGGTTCCGAACTTGTACGAATGACTTTCTCCTTCTTACGGTTGGGTGGGGCGTGGGGGCGTGGGGGTGGTGAGAAAAGCACAATTTGGAGTCAACAGATCTGGCTCAGGTCTAAGTCACTGCTAGGATTATCCAGCTATGAAACGACCTCTCACCTCTCCCTGTCACCTTCTCTCCCGGTCCTGGCTCTCTGAGTGAATTTCATTCAACACTTCTCTGGCAGGTACGAAATATGTCTGCCCCGCGCAAGAGACGCTCCTCAGGAGCAGACTGTCCAGAAGAACCGAGGGAGGACCTTACCACGCGCGCGACTCGCGACTCTCTTGGAGCCCCAGCCCGGAAGACCAGACTGCCGCCTCTTTCCCCAGCCCGCGGCCGTTACCGGGTTCCCAACTGCTACTCTTCCTCAGGCCCGCATGGACAGCGCCGGAAGCGGAAATGTAACCTACCAGCGGACTCTACATGCCGGCGGGAAACAAGGAGGCAAAAGAAAAAGAGCAGCGGGAGGAAGACTTTCAGAGGAAAGCCAGAAGGAAGGCTTGTGATTGGCTGAGGGCAGATGTTGGCAAAGACTGCGCCGTGCGCTCTACCGGGAGCCACGCCCCGCCCCGCTCCACAGCGCAATCCCTCCTCGCCCCGCCCGGCTCTGCAGCCCCACCCGCGCTGCAGCTATGAGCCTGAGAGCCCCCTGGCGCCGCCCACGCCCTGGTTCACCCCGAGGCCGTGGTGATGGTGCGGTACGGTACCCGTTCCCTGGTTCGGGACTAAAGCTAGATATGACACATTTGTCCTAGTCACACCGGAGTCACTGAGCCCATCCACTTCGAAAGCCCCAGGTACTGCATCTTCCAACTGGCCAAACGGAGTAGCACTCCACTGGGAGTCGCACTGGTTGGTCCGCGTGCACTGGTTGCTATCCTTAAAGATGACAGAGCTGGAGGACGCTTTTAGTGCTAGGACCCTCTTTTGCCGAGACCAACAGACTTTAAGAGCAAGGACACTCTGACCCAGCATGAAATTCTTGGGCCATTTTCTGTTCCTGAAAGCGGAGCTTTTGCCTGGGGGGTGGACTTCTTGCCTTTTTCTTGGGGCACAACTCCCCCTGCCCAGGGCTCTGCCCATTTCCACTTCTCAGGTGATCTGGGATGCTCTAGTGCCAACAATGCTAGGTACATTTTCAGAATTTAAATTTCCCTCCTGGAGATTTTCGTTTCGTATGATCCCACCAAGGCACCCGAGGCTCAGTTCTTCTACCTCCTAAAACTAGGCTCACCTATGCTTTTCACCCTCAGCATCCCACAGGTATTCACTCTTTGAACTCTATATCCTCTGTGCTGTGCTTCGGAGGCTACTGTACAGGGCACACAGTTCTCTCATCTGTGAAGAGGTTATAATTTTGTGATATCGTGCAACACTGTTCCCCTCACTTCTTGGAAATTTCAGTGCACACATTATAATCCTTCCAACGACCTCTTGGCTCCATGAATGACACTTTTATCCTCTGCCTTACTTCAAGCTTTTCACGTTCCCTAAGATGGTACCCTACCTGAACTTTGTCCTGTCTAAGGACTGGAGCCCCCAGAAGCATCCGACTCTAACTCTGACTTGCTTTCTTTACAGTTTAGTCCCTCTAATGCCCTGAATCAAGACATCATGACCCAACCCATATCTCCAACCCATATAGTACTAACTTACTCCCTTATGACTTCTCCCTCCCTAGTAAACTAGTTTCAAGTCCATGGTTAATCATTATAATCAGTGTCTTGCATCCTCAACCTCACCTCCCTGTCACCTCATCATTCCTGCTTGGTAAATTGAAAGCCCTGCGTAAACCCAATTGCCCATCTATTCCATGCTGCAGCAATGCAAATAAACATAACTGGAGGAAAACCCAGAACCGTGCTGACTACCCTCACTTTAATAATTTTAACTTTGCCTGATCTATGCTATTATTCTAAATGAGTATTTCACACCTCATCTTCTCTTTTTAATCCTTCTCACCACCTCCCCCTTCTTGCTTCCTACTTCACTAAAAAAAGGGAAGTGGAGACTCCCACCATCAAAGATTTCCACTACCACATCCACCCATGTAGCTCTCTGCTGCCTGCCTGTTACTGTAGATTAATTACCACCATGTCCACCTGAAGGAATTCTGTACTTGAGTGCAGGATCCCTTCCTACTCCAGGATGTTACTCCAATATATAACAATGGGAAGTAACATGTATAAGTGTATGGGCTTCCCTCATATCTCAGTCGGTAAAATCTGCCTGCAATGCAGGAGACCCGGGTTTGATTCCTGGGTTGGGAAGACTCCCTGGAGAAGGAAATGGCAATACACTCCAGTATTCTTGCCTGGAAAATCCCATGGACAGAGGAGCTTGGCGGGCTACAGTCCATGGGGTCGCAAGAGTTGGACATGACTTAGCGACTAAACCACCACAACGTAAGTGTACATCCATGTTTTAAAGGACACTTTTTGCATTCCCTGGGGAGAATGCAAAAGAAAATTTATATACCTAATGGATTAAGTTAGAGTGTATGTCCATGGAAAGAATGGCAGAAGCAGAACACTAGAAGCTGCAAGATTTCCATCAGAAACTTGGAATGTCTATAATTCAGTACTAAATGGTGATCAGAGGACAAGCAACACAGTGAAAGGTTGGCATAACAAATTTCAAAAGCTGATGGTAGTGCATCATCTTTCAATTTGGATATCTGCTGAAGTGTTAAAGGATGAATAGCAAAGCAGTGAACAAGTTATCACCCAGTTCTTGGTGGTCACATTCAAAGATGGCCACCCCAACTTCACAGTGAAATTAACAAAATCAAATTCATGTAACCAAAATTGTTAGCAGGTATAATGAATACAAAACCAATAATCAGGTCAATACATACTCAAGAGCAATTGAACATTAACCTAAGAGTAACCCTGCCAGACTTTATGACAAGGAAGAATAAATGTGAAATCCAAAATCCATCATGAATTGCATACAACAAAAACAACAAATTTTTGATGAAGTTAAATGTTTGCATTATTTCATGAATCATGGACCAAATGTCTCCATGGATGTTTTGGACAGGACCAAATGTCCTAAAAGGGTTCCAGGATCCATGTCAGATACTGAAATCCTTTATATAAAATAGGGTATTACTTGCATATAACTTATGGACACCCTCCCATATAATTTAAGCCAACTCTAGATTAAATAATACCTACTACAGTGAAAATACTATGTAAATAGTTATAAATACAATGTAAATGGTATGTAAATAGTACTGGCATGCAGCAAATTCAAGTTTTGCTTTTTTGGAACTTTCCAGAATCTATTTTTCAAATATTTTCAATTCATGGTTGGTTAAATGCATAGATGTGGAATGCTTGGATATGGACAACCAACTGTATCTTACAATTTTGTCAATTATATGTCAAAAGCTGAAAATAAATGAGGTTAGATCATTATCTTCTGTATCATATGAAGGAAAGATGGACAATGAAACAAACACAACATTCTGCTGGCATGGAACAAATGAGAGATAGCTGTGGAGTATCTAGTCTATAAAAGCGCCTACAAATCTTTTGTGAGGAAATTACACTCCTCATAGAAAAGCTAACACTTATACTCTAAACAATGATCTAAGTAGTTTACATTTACTAACTTACCTAATCTCCACTGGGGTAGGTAATATCATTATCATCATTTTGCAGATAAGGAAATTGCAGACCAGATGTTAAGGGATTTGGCCCAGGTCACACAGCTAATATGTAGTAGAACTGGGATTTGAGTCTAGTAACTGTGGTTCCAGAGTCCATGCTCTTAACTGCTTTACCCAGAGATCAGTATACTAGCCCAAAGGCCAGATCTGGCCAACAGCCTGTTTTTCAATGATCCTTGAGCTAAGAATAGTTTTTATAGGTTGTTAAAAAGAAACAGTGACAGAAAGCAAAGTGGCCTACAAGTTTAAAATATTTATTATATGACCTTTTACAAAACATGTCTGTCAGCATCAGCACCACACTATCCATGGCTGCTAACACTGGGAAGTAAAGACAACAGTATTTAGCATGTTACTGTACAAATAATTCCTAAGTACATATAACTTAGGCTGGCACACTCAAACCTACCAAGAGCCCCCATTTAAACATTTCAGCATGTTGAAAGAGGAGGTTTTCTCACTGAGTACATTTTATGGTGATAAGCAAAAAAAGCATTACTGTTCACAGATTCTTTCTTAACATCAGGCTTATGCTAGAGATAAAAATTGTTAACTTAGCCTGTACTTCGTATGTAAATAATTGTTATTTGAGAAACATGTGGCTGACAAAAATACCGTTGATTTCTTTACTGAAGAGGTAGTTCAGTAACAATGCTCATACTTATTAATGTATGCCATAAAATAGTAGAGAAAATGTGTGTACAGTTGACCCTTGAACAATATAAGTTTGAGCTGTGTGGGTCCATTCACACATGAATTTTTTTCAGTAGTAACTACTACAGGACTATATAATAAATGGTTGGTCGAATCTGTGATTGTGGAACTGAAGATGTGGAGGCCAATATATTCTTATTCTCAAGTGCACAGAGGTTCAGTTTCCCTAACCCCTCCATTATTCAAGGGTCAACTAGTATGATACTTTAAATGTGTCAAGCATTATTTCACATAAAATATATATTGTGGTAAAATATAAAAGACTACAGTGACATTTACAACGAAAAACATGTCATAGTGGGCATTAAATTCAGGATCTTGATGTTTTAGTTTGATTTTCTTGAGTGCCAGTGAAAATTTTAAACACAGAAAATAATATATAATATACTTTAATATAAAAGTCCCCCACAGTTCAAGAGCTTCTCATAATACTATATACCTATTAATTTAAAATATTATGATGTTTTACAAAACCACATGTACTACAGTGGCTACATTCATAGGAAATATTTTCACTTATAGAATTTTGTTACCAAAACATTTTTTAAATTTCTCTATTTTTTCTAAATTGCCTCCCTCAATAAGAATTCTCTGAAATATGATAAAGTATGTTTTACTGAAAACTTTCAGAAAGTCAAATGTTTATAAAGTTTTATTCTACTGATTTACCTGAGGCTCGATAAAATATCACCTTTTGGTACGGCCTTTCTATATTTGTTTGTAACCAATAGATTTTTTTGACTCTGATCTCTCCAATTAAAAGTACTTTGATTTATGGATGAACCTTCTAAACATTCAGGATTTTGACAGAAGTCTCTACTCTTGTGTCAGTTCACCTGTATACAGTGTGTACAGACCTCTCAATGGAAGTCAGCTACATTCCTACCCCACAGAGAACAGAGAACATGAAGGACTACCATGGAGCCCATTATGTCTCAGACCTGGAAGTGAAGGACATCATTATGTTCACATCCCATTGGCCAGATCTCGTTCACATTGTCCCACATGGATGTGAGAGAGGCTGACAAATATAGATGAGCAATGTGTCCAGCAGCAAAGGGAAATGCATTTTTGCGTATAAAAACACTGCCAGGATTCCTTCCATGTGGTTCTCTGATATAAACTGAAGGCTGACTTCTGGTACAAGGACTTCCCACATTCATTACAGGCATAGAGTTTCTTTCCCAGACACAGTTTCTATCATAAAGCCTCTGAATTATGGGAGGAATGTATTATACACCCATCTTTACATCGTATCTCTTCTGCATGTATTCTCTGATGTGTGACAAGAGTTGGTTTGTAGTTGAAGGTCTTTGCACACTCATTACCATTATAAGGTTTCTCCCCTGTGTGAGTTTTCTCATGTTTAAGGTGGATTGAACTGCCATAGAATGATTTTCCACACTTTTCACAATCAAAGGGCTTCTCTCCTATGTGTGTTCTCTGATGTACATCGAGGGATGCCTTCTGGCAAAATGTTCTCCCACATCCTTGACATTCATAGGGTTTCTCCTCTGTATGAATCCTCTGATGTTGAATGAGTTGTGACTTTTGGCAGAAAGCTTTGCCACACTTGTTACATTTGTAGGGTTTCTCCCCAGAATGAATCCTCTGATGTTTGGTAAGGGTTGACTTCTCAGAAAAGATTTTTCTACTTACAACACATTCACAAAGTTTCTGTCCTGTATGAGTTCTCTGATGTTTAAGAACTGACTTCCCACAGACGGTCTTCCTACATTCAGTGCATTCATATATTTTTCCCCCTGTGTGAAGTCTTTGATACTTACTGAGGGTTGACTTCATATAATAAATTTTCCCACATTAACTATATTTGTAGGCTTCTCCCCTGAGTGTATTCTCTCATGTACCGTGAGTTTTGACCTTATACTGAAAGATTTCTCACACTCATCACATTTACAACATTTTTCTCCCATGTGAGACTTCTGATGCACAGTCAAATTTGACTTTTGGAAGAAAGATTTTCCACACCCATGTGTGTTCTTTGATGTTGATGGACGGCTGAGTTCTGATAGAAGGTTTTCCCACACTTAGTACATTCATAGGGTCTCTCTCCTGTATGAATTCTTTGATGTACAGTGAGGGCTGGCTTATGGTAAAAAGCGTTCCCATATTCATTACATTGATAGGGTTTTTCTCCTGTGTGTGTCCTCTGGTGTACTGTGAGGTTTGGCTTCTGGGAGAAGCCTTTTTCCACATATGTTGCACTCATGGTGTAACATGGTATTTCTCACCCATATCTAAAGTGTATGACATTTCTTCCAGAAGACTGATTTATCACAGGTTTCCCTAGATGCATTAAGCTTATAGTGAGTCTTCCTTGAGTAAATTATCTGAGGTAACATGAGGTTTGACTCATCCCTGACAGTTTTCTCACATTCATCATAATCACAGAGTTTCTCTCCAGTGTGAGTTCTCTCTTGAGTAATGAAAAGAGCATTATATTGGAAGGTTTTAATGCATGAATTATATTCAAATAGTTGCTCAACACTGTGCCTCTCTTGTGTGTCTCTTTTGCTGAATAAAATCCTCATTAAGATAGAAAGTGTTCCCATTTTTATTAAATTCATTATGTTTCTCCCCAGTATGAGTTTTCTCATGATTAATTTCAGGAAGTAATTTCTCACATCCATTGGTATCACCAGATTTCTTTCTTGAATAGTTTCTATTATTAGTGGTTAACTCTGACATATTTTCTAAACTGATTCCATCTGGGTTATATTTATTCCACATTTTTCCGGAAGGAATAGAGTCTATGCAAAAATTAAATGACTTTCTTAATATAGTCTCTTTCTCTGTAATTACTTTTTTGTTAATAATAAATGCAGCTTGCCATATATGTCTATCTTGGTTTTCTTTGCTCTTTATCACACCATCAACTTTCAACTCTTCTAAAGACAAGAAAAATTAAACATATGTTATGAATGAAAATAATTCTTAAATTTGGCTAATAAACAAATACACTTTATTTATCTCTTTGGTTTCAGAACCATTCTTTTGAGATAAAACTCCCAAATAAATTTTCCCATTTCCTCCACTTTTCTTAGGATTTGAGGGGAAGGGGTGACAATGAACCAACTAATCAAAGCTACTTTGGGGTAGAAAAGGGGAGGAAAGTTGGCAATGAATGTACGTATATTTATGTGGCGATGCTGAAGCTGAAACTCCAATACGTTGGCCACCTCATGCGAAGCGTTGACTCACTGGAAAAGACCCTGAAGCTGGGAGGGATTGGAGGCAGGAGGAGAAGGGGACGACAGAGGGTGAGATGACTGGATGGCATCACCGACTGGATGGGCATGGATTTGGGTAGACTCCGGGAGTTGGTGATGGACAGGGAGGCCTGGTGTGCTGCGATTCATGGGGTGGCAAAGAGTTGGACACGAGTGAGTGACTGAACTGAACTGAACTAACATACATACCTTTCAAAATGGATAGAAGAGGTGAAAGAAACATCAGGAATAGAGAATAAAAGGTAGAGTAAGAATGGATGAATTACAAAGAATGGAATTCACCATAAAACATGCTCAATCAGAGAATTATGCAGTAAATGTGACATGGAGCACAAGCAGACAAGGATGCTGTTCCAAGAAATTATCAGAGGAATGAAAGTATTCCAAGAAATTATCAGAGGAGGTATATTAGAGTCTGCATGCTAATTTTGTTAACCTCACTGTCATCACATACCTAGAACTCCATCACTATATATGCTCTGTCCTCCTAAACCTGGTCCATGGCATTATCACTTTTCCTGACTGATCTCCTTGCTTCTACTCTTGCCACTCTTCTAAACCATTTTTTTGCAGTCACCTTCCTGTGTCTGTTTCCTGCTAATATGTAAATTCCCTAATAGCAAAAGACTTAGTTCATCCGCTGTGGTATCTCTTTCACTTAGGACATGATTGGAATGGATCAAATACTCAATTTAGCATTGGTTAATTAATTAACTCCTGAAAACAAAAGAAGTCCTTGATAGGAGGGAATGTGGGCAACCGAGAATGCTAGAGCAAAGAGAACTAATGAAGATAAAATACTTATTACGAGACAGAAATTCAAGGTACAGGTAATAGGGATTAAACTCCTAAAAAAAGCCAAGCCAAAAAGAAAACATTTATGTGTGAGACTATATCTTGTGGTGAATTTAGGTGTCTGAGGCATGTAGGCTAAATATCCTTAGTAATTTCCAAATAGATTGAGCTTCTAAAGGGGTTTGTTCAAAATGCTCCAAAGATTTTTTGTTGTTGAAGCTCCAAAGATGCCTGTACCTAAAACAACCACCAAGGATCTAGTTTCCCCTGGATTACTCACCTGGGTAACACTGACTTGTAAATTCTTCCTCTGATATCCATGGTGCTTCTTGCTCTAACTTGATGATCTCCTCTGGTTTGGTAATGCAATACCCTGACAGTAGAAAGTGATATAGGACATAGAGAAAGCTGTCTGGCTTCAGGAATTTAGAAGAAAAACCAAGGTCCAGCTTCAGAAGCTGCACAATGAAAGAACCCACTGAAATCTTTCAATGGGGAGGTGAAAACACAAACAATATTCCTGGTCCATGCAGTCACTAAGTCATGTCTGACTCTTTGCGACACTTTTGACAGCAGCCCAGTAGGCTCCCTTGTCCATGGGATTTTCCAGGCAAGAATACTGGGTAGGTTGCCATTTCCTCCTCCAGGGGATCTCCTGACTCAGGGATCAAAATCACATCTCCTGCATTGGCAGGCAAATTCTTTACCATTGGGCCACCTATATTCCTGGTATCCAAAATCAAATACCATTAAACTCTACAAAGGATCCATATGTTCGGTAACAAAGAGAGGATAGGCCTGATGCTGTTACTCTGCTTACCCAGTGAAATGTGGATGCTGTAGTTTTCTAGCATTATGTCCCTGCACAAGATCCTCTGAGCAGGTGAAGTTCACAGTCACGTCCTCAAATGAAATTGATCCCTATAACAGGAAATATCTGATTAATCTGAAATAATCACAATTGTAAGATAGAGAAAAGACATTTAGGAACTAATTCTTCACCAAGTTCACTGTTGAGTTAATTAGAAAAAGCTTACATAAGGTGTTTACTATACTACCTGTTTTGTGTTACTTGTGGTAAGAGAAAGAAAAACATTGTGAAACTTCCCAATTAATTTATTAATTCATGTATTAATGTTGTCAGGGAGGAAGAAATTTTCCTCTACCATTCTAGGTTCTTCTGACTGGTCTAAGAATTAAACTGACATGAGAGTTTAACTCTTTCGTTCCAATTTGGAAATCACAAAGATATAGAAAAATTATAAGAGAATATTATGAAACAGTTATATGCCAAAGAATTGGAAAATCTAGAAGAAATGGGCAAATTTCTAGAAACATATAGCCTGCCAAGACTGAGTCAAGAAGAAACAGACAATTTGAACAGACCAATCACTAGAAGTGAAATTGAATATGTAATTTAAAAACACCCTGGACAAAAAGTTCAGGACCAGGAGGCTTCACAGGGGAATTCTACCATACACCTATCTCAGACTATTTTAAAAAACTGAAGAGATTACCGTATGTAAAACTGACAGCTAGTGGAGCTCAATAACACAGGGAGCTCAAGGTTCAAGAGGGAGAGAACATGTGTATACTTGCACGACATCATTCATGTTGATGATATGCTGCTGTATGACAGAAACCAATGCAACACTGTTAAACAATTAAAAATAAATTCTAAAAAATTTAAAAAAAAGAAACCCGAGGACCAATAAATAAATAAATAAATAAACTGAAGAGGACAGACACTTCCAAATTCATTCCATGAGGCTACCATTACCTTGATAGCAAAACCAGACAAAGACACTACAAAAAATAAAATTATAGGCCAGTATCTTTGATGAATACAAATGTAAAAATCCTCTACAAAATATTAGCAAACCAAATCCAACAATATATAAAAAGGATCATACAACATGACCAAGTTGGATTTATTCTAGGGTCACAAGAATAGTTCAGCCTCTGCAAATCAATCAATGTGATATACCACATTAACAAAAGATAATATTCTCTATGTCAAGCTTCTTTTCTGTATCTGTTAGTCTGTTTCAGTTTTGCATATGCATTATCTGTATTATTTTTTAGATTCCACATATAAATGATATCATATAGCTTTGTCTTTCTCTGTCTGACTTATTTCACTAAGCAAATGGTCTTTAGGTCCATCCACACTGTGGCAAATGGCAAAGTTTCATTCTTTTCTGTGACTGTGTAACACACACCTTAATTCAATCTTCTGTTGGGCTCATGGGTTGCTTCAATGTCTTGGCTATTAAAAACAATGCTGCTATAAACACTGGGTGCATATAAATTTTTGAATTAGTGTTTTCATTTTTTTCTGGGTATACAGCCAGGTGTGGAATTGCTGGATAGTATGGTAGTTCTATTTTTAGGTTTTGAAGAAATTCCATACTGTTTTACATGATGGGTGCACCAATTTACAATCCTACTAAGGGGAGAGGGAAAAGGAGAGACAAATTAGGGTATGGGATTATCATATACAAGGTACTATGCATAAAACAGATAAGTAACAAGGATATACTGTATAGCACAGAGACTTAGAACCAGTATCTCGTAATAACCGATACTGAATCCCTGTGCTATACACCTGAGACTAACACAAGATTGTGAATGAATTATACTCAAATAAAAATAAACTAAGTTAACATAGAACAGATAACAAAAGAAAATCAAACAGAAGTTTAATGAAATGTATACAGAGGCAAGACCCAGGAAAACAAAGTAACTTGCCAAAATGGCCCAAAACCCTCACTTTAAACACCATCTTCAGCAAAAGACAAAAGAGGATGTTGGTGGCAGTGATTTGGGATTTCAAAGGGGAGGAAGGCAATTTACCTGGAGATGGAAAAGCAAACATTTGGTGAACATATGTTTGCTGGGCTCTGCAGAGACTGTGGGACACAGTAAGCTGGGATCTCTAGGCTGCAGTTTGCCCCACCACACCTAGCCTTCGTTCTTTGCAGATTCTCTGGTGACAGCTCTACTCCAGGAACTGGCCCTATATCTAAATTCTTTCTGTAAAAAGACAGACTTCCTGAGTCTTCTGTTTCTTAAAAATAATCAGCTTAAGTTAACCCTCATACCAAAGGACACATTTTGCAGCTGCAAATTTTGCTTCCTTACACTATATACATATATATAAGTACACACAAACATAAAATACATTGTAGGCATGAAAGTATCCTAGTTTCTGTGGTTATATAAAATACATAAAACACTGTTTCAATTCTCAGGAAGCTTAGAATCTGGTATGGATGCAAATTGGATTAACAAATAGCAAAAAATCAGGAGAGAACTGAATTTGGGTCTTTAATGATATAGAATGCCCTGGTCTGTTCAGGGCATAGATAATGTGTAATCTTGGGAACATTCCTTTACAAAAGAGTTCTCCTAAGTATCTGAAGACCCACTCTGCCAGGAAAAACTTTTAAGCATCTACAAATTTATGTTAATAGGTATGTAGGAAAATTTATGTCTAGACAGATTGTCCAACTTCGCATGCCTCTGATATGCACAAATTTCAGTCACCACTATTTAGTCGAGTAACACCAGCCAAACAACACAGGTCAGATTTTTAGTTATTATGATAACTGTAATTAAATAAAGTACAAACTTCACTGCTTGTTTTTCAGTTCACAAATCACTACAAAATAACAGACATACATCATGAACAATGATCAGTCATGTCATCTTCAAGGTCTGTCTGCCAGTGACTGGTTGCTATACATTCATCATACAGACAGCAAAGCACGTAGTTGTACTGCCTCCTTATCTCTCAGCAATAAGACATTTGCAAGAACAGTTAACTGCAACAAGGCCAACAAAGATGAAAGAGCAGTAAAGAAATGAAAAGTGAGTATATCAGATGTGAAATTCAAATTGAATATAAATGGAGTTTGAGAAGAAATACCTGACTGTGGGAATGTTGCTACTTGCTGCCACTGGAGACATTTGAGATTTGTAGCCAGAGGAACTTAGTGAAGGGGAACTTGGTGCTAAATATGAGCTCTACTATTTTTAAACTTCCATATCCACAAGAGTCAGACATGACTGAGCAACTAAGCATACACACACTTATATTTTTGGGTTTCCCAGGTGGCACTAGCAGTAAAGAATCTGTTTGCCAATAAAGCAGATTCAAGAGATTTGGGTGTGACCCCTGGGTTGGAAAGATCCCCTTGAGGAAGAAAATGGCAACCCACTCTAGTATTCTTGCCTGAAAAATTCCATGGACAAGAGGAGTCTGATGGGCTACAGTCCATGGGGCCACAAAGAGTTGGACACAACTGAATTGACTAAGCACACACACACATATGTTTATAGTTTCCAGCTTGACAATCTGCCCTACACATTTTTTTTTTAGTATTTATTTATTTGGCTGTCCAGGATCTTTAGTTCTGACATGCAAATTCTTAGTTGCAGCATGTGGGATCTAGTTCCCTGACCAGGGATTGAACCTGGGCACCCTGCATTGGGAATGTGGAGTCTTAACCACTGGATCACCAGCACATTCCCTGCTCTACAAATTTTAGACTTGCCAGCCTCCACAATCACATGAACCAATTCCTTAAAATGAATAAGTATACGCATGTACAAATACATATGGTTGTGTGCATGTGTATTATATGTATACATATATGCAAACAGCTTCCCAGGTGGCAGAGTGGTAAAGAATCTGCCAATGCAGGGGACACAAGAAACATGGGTTCGATCCTTGGTTAGGGAAGTTCCCCTGGAGAAGGAAAAGGCAACCCATTCCAGTATTCTTGCCTGGAAAATTCCATGGACAGAGGAGCCTGGCAGTCTACAGTCTATGGGGTTGCAAAGAGTCGGACACGACTGAGCACACAGGCGCACACACACACAGACACTATAGTTTCTGTTTCTTTGGAAAATTCTGACTGATACAGGTTTAAGGATATGTATTTTTTTTATCTTGGTTTTTCTTTCCATTCCATCTCCTCTCTCTCTCACGACAGCCACCAAAAGCCAAAAGGGATGGTGAATAGAATCTCTTCTAGAAGCTTAGCAGGAGTGCAGCCCTGACAACACCTTGACTTTAGACTTCTAGTGTCCAGACTGAAAGACAATAAATTTCTGTTTTTCTAGGCTAATTTGTAGTAACTTGTTACAGCAGCCACAGGAAATTAATACACTAACTTTTTGCAAAAAACTCTACAGAAAATCAACAGTTTGCGTTGAGAATATATCTAGCCAGTGATAGGTCTCACTTACAAAATTCAGCTTCTGAATTTCAAATGTGGAGTGGTTGTCTCAATCTCTGGTATAGTTAACAATCCATATGATATGAAATCAGTCAATAATAGTTAAGGTAAGAATTATAATGGACCAAGGATGAATGCTTGGGGATAAACTTTGCTAAAAGACAACAGGAAGAACACCAAGAAGCAGACAAGAGATTGTCAGCTTAAATCCACTGAGTCATGCTTTGGCTCTCTTCCCTCTGTGCCTACTAAAGGACAATCAGAAAAGAAAAAGAGAGGCAGCAATCGTTTCAGGCTTGTTAAGTGGGGTTTTCAGCCACCTCACTTTCATGAAGCAGAGAAATTTTTTTCAGACTTCAAGCCAGGAAGTCTTTATATTCCATGAATTATTTTTGTTTATTCTTAAAGTCAAAGAAAAGGGTTTTCCTTTTGTATAAAGTATCAGAGATAAAGCCACATATAATTGTTATTATAAAAATGATACTTATATGTATAATATACATACAAACAAAGAAATTATATTATCTCCATATAACTAAAGGTTGACTTTTCCTTGTTTTAGATTTGTTAACTCTCTCTATATATTCCTTAAATTTTTTTTATCATTTTAATCTTTAATTATTATTGCAGTGAAAGACAATGTGAGAAATGAATAAACAAACAACTCACCTAGAACAAACTTATTCTTTTTCTGTCCCTTTTGGGAAAATACAGAAAAGGCTGAATGCACAGCTATGAGAGAAGAAAATAGGAGTGGGTCATGTGAGATATGGCTTTTGTGAATCTTTGAGACTTAGCTTCCTGAAACTTTCTGCCTACCAGCTGGTTTAAAGTCCCTCTGGGAAAAAGTTTCTCTGGCCCCTGAGGAGTCAGCAAGAACCATGTGGAGGAAGAATTAACATGTGCAACTCTGACAGATAATTTATAGAGCTTGGCTGAGCGATTTAACCCTGGGTTTACTCCCTAATGATTTATTAATTTGACTTTTCTTTTCAAACCAATTTAGAACTAATTGAATAAATAATATTATACAGAAGACAAACCATTATTTTTCATAATCAACGTTGTAGGAAAAATACTCAACATATTTGTTTACTTATATTCCTGAGTTGCCTATCCTTAGAGTCAGAGAGATCACCCTGCAGAAAGGGACTGGAGGTTCCTTGAGGAAAATGTCTACTTAAAAACTTGTATATTCGTGTAAATCTATGGCTGATTCATATCAATGTATGACAAAACCCACTGAAATGTTGTGAAGTAATTAGCCTCCAACTAATAAAAAAAAAAAAAAACTTGTATATTGTAAATTAATTCAGCCTCCAATTAAAGTAAATTAATTTAAAAAAAAACTTGTGGGACTACCCTGGTTTTCCATTGGCTAAGACTCTGCAGGGGACATGGGTTCAATCCCTGGTCAGGGAACTAGATCCCACATGCCACAATTAAGACCTAGCACAAATACAAAAATACATATTAAAAACTTGTTTCTAACTAAGTTGTAATAGAACCTGGTGGGTGACTTATCTGTTATAACATGCACAGACTTTTTCTACTTCTGGTTCTACTACTAACAAACTGGGTGTCTCTGGCCAGGTTACTTGTACACTCACAGTCAAGGTTTATCAGCTTTCAAATGAAGCGGGTACAGATGACTCTATTCTATGACTCCCTTTGTGGCTCAGCTGGTAAAGATCCACCTGCAATGTGGTAGACCCGAGTTCGATCCCTGGGTTGGGAAGATCCCCTGGAGAAGGGAAAAGCTACCCACTCCAGTATTCTGGCCTAGAAAATTCCATGGACTGTATAGTCCATGGGGTCACAAAGAGTTGGACACAACTGATCGACTTTCACTTACATAAAGTCAGGGCAGAAAATGTAGGCATACATCTCAAAGCAAGAAAAACAAATCAATTCAAAAAGGTGCAAAAGACTTGCATGAGACATTTCACCAGAGAAGATATACACGGTTAGCCATGGCTAGCCATCATTAGTCACTGGGGAAATTCAAATTAAAACTATGAGATACCACTTCACACTCACTAGAATGACTATTATAAAAACAGACAATACTAAATGGTAGTCAGGATATAGAGAAATTGGATCTCCATAACATGAAAAAAACTAAAAATTAGACAAATCCAAATTAGACCAAAAAATTTTGTCTAATAAAAGAAATTAGATGTAAAAGGTCATATATTTGTATGAAACATTCAGAAAAGTCATGTATTTACAGAGACAAAAAGCAAATCAGTGGTTGGCTGTGGGTGGAGACTGAGAGCATATTTACTCAAGAGAATATTTCTGGGTGATGGAAATGTCCCTAATTTGGATTACAGTGATATTTGCACAACTGAAAATTTACTGAAAACCACTGAATGGTACACTTAGTGAGTGAATGTTATGGTATGCAAATTGTACCTCCATAAAGCTGTTTAAAAAGCCAGTGAAGGGACTTGCCTGGCAGTCCAGTGGCTAAGACCGCGAGCTCTCAATACACGGGGCCTGGGTTTGATCCCTGGGGCATTAGATCCCCCTGGCCACAATGAAGGGTTAGCATGACTCAACTAAAGTTCCTGCTTGCCAAAACTAAAAGAAAAAAAAAAAAAAGATCCCAACTGCCACAACTAAGACCAGGTGCAGCCAAAAAAGGAAAAAGGCCAATGGAAGCTTCTTCTAGGAGCAATATTTTCTCTACGGATTAGTTTTTCAGGCTCTATAAGCTTACTGTTAGGTGGAGAGAGCAAACATTTCAGAGAGGATTCAAATATAAAGTGTCTACTAAATACTGTTATCAGCTAAGATGACACGTTATGGTAACCCAAAAAGACAAACCACTTAGAAGCATGTCTTTTTTTGATATCAGTTTCTTAGTAGGTGTCCTTCTTTGCAAGGGACAGGACAATGAAGATTTCACTCTCTCTCTCAACTAAGATGTAAATATAGTTACATATAAGAACACCAGGTAATTTATTAGCTGGTAATTTATTAGCTATTTATTTCTTTCACTAGAGCATTAAAAGAGGAAAATACAACATGGGACTTCCTTTTTCTCAACATTCTCATATACATATCACAATATTGGCTTATAAAATATTTCGTATTACATCTTTTATTAAAACTGTGATTATGTACTATTTCTTCATAATATACTTTTCCATGTTACTGCTGCTACTGCTAAGTCACTTCAGTCGTGTCCAACTCTGTGCGACCCCATCCCTGGGATTCTCCAGGCAAGAACACTGGAGTGGGTTGCCATTTCCTTCTCCAATGCATAAAAGTGAAAAGTGAAAGTGAAGTCGCTCAGTCATGTCTGACTCTTCACGACCCCATGGACTGCAGCCTCCCAGGCTCCTCCGTCCATTGGATTTTCCAGGCAAGAGTACTGCAGTGGGGTGCCATTGCCTTCTCCGTTTCCATGTTAAGAGTCCTCTAAATGATTCTCTGATGTAAACCTTTTTGAATTCTTATCAAAGGCTAAAATATGTTCAAACTGTCTACAAAGTTTTAATCATTGACTAACATTCTGATGTACAATTAGTTATACCTACTTATGGAAGTGGATTTTGAAGAATATATTGCATTATTCTGATTTTTTGATGATCAGTGTTTCATCTCATCCATTCTTTGTCATACAATGAGTTTGATTTATGAACTTGATTTTTACTTATTTATCTCCCAGGTGTGCTATCTGATGTACCATGGGGTTTGCCTTCTACCAAAAAAGATTTCTTACATAGATTATACTTACAGTTCTTCTTTCCTTTTGGAATCCCTGGTATTTAGTAAGAAGCAAACTGTGGCAGAATGATATGTCACATTTATCATATCCACAGGGCTTCTGCCTTGTGTGTGTTCCACAATGATAATTAAGACTTTATTTGTGACTATAGGCTTTCCCACAGTCAGTACATTCAGAGGGCTTCTCTCCTGTGTGTGTTCTCTGATGCAATTTGAGATTTGAATTGAAGGTTCTCCCATACTCACTACATTCAAAGGATTTCTCCCCAGTGTGTGTTCTCTGATGCTCAACAAGAGAAGACGTGTGACTGAATATTTTCCCACATGCTATATATTCATAGGGCTTCTCTCCTGTGTGTTTTCTCTGATGTCCAACGAGGTGTGAGTTACCACTAAGGTTTTCCCACATTCAGTACATTCATAACATTTCTCTCCAGTGTGTGTTCTCTGGTGTATAATCAGTTTTGACTTTACACAGAAGGTTTTCCCACATTCAGAACACACAAAGGGTCTCTCTTGTGTGTGATCTCTGATGTTCAGTCAGTGTCTACTTGTCACTTAAAATTATCCCACATTCAGTACATTCATAAGGTTTCTCTCCTGTGTGTGTTCTCTGGTGCACAGTAAGTTTTGACTTCACACAGAAAGCTTTCCCACACTCGGAACATTCACAGGGTTTTTCCCCTCTGTATCCTCTGATGCACAGTAAATGCTGACTTCACACTGAAAGTTTTTTCACATTTGGAACATTCATAGGGATTCTTCCCTGTGTGCATTCTCTGATGTGTTGTGAAGTATGTATGTTTTTTGTTGAAGAGTCTGAAACATTGATTACATCCATATAATTTCTCTCCTACGTGAGTTCTCTGAGTATGGGTGAGGTGAGTCTTGTTGTGTAAGGCATCCTACACTCAGTGAACTCATAACGATTCTCCACTGTGTCATTTTTCTTATATTTAAAATTTGAAATCTTAAATGCTTCTTCACATTCATTACATTCACTGGGTTCTTGTCCTGTATGAGCTCTCTGATGTTCAGTGGGCTGTGCTGTCTGGATTATGGCATTCATATTTTGAGGTACCCATGGGGTGTGTCCTTTGATTGATTTATGCAATGTACAATAATGGTTGATGAGTAACTGAATGAATCACACCCAAAGGGCTTCTCTCCTATATGTGTTCTCTGATTTAAATTTTTTGACACTCGGCAGGATTGCTCAGGTTCACTGCTTCCAAAGGGCTTTTGTCTATGAGTTTTCTCATATATGATGACTGACTTTTGGATGAAAGTTCTTTCATATTCATTACTTTTCCAGCATGGGATTTCTTTTGGCTATCAGAGCCTGCCTTGTAAAAATCTTTCAGAGATTCATTAAATCCAGAGTCTGGCTCCAAAGTTTGAAGCTGAGCAAGGTATCCATAATGACTGATATCCTTCCCATTCTTATTATATTCATTAAGTTCAGCAGACAATTCTCTAAGCTTAGTACTGAAAAGTGACTTCCCACATACATTACCTTCATCAATCATTTCTTAAACAGTTTCTATTACTGGTCATTAATTCTGAAATATATTTCAAATTTTCTCATATGAATCACATTTATAGTGTCCTTTTCTTGAACCTACAGGATTTATACCCATAGTAAGTGCTTTTTCACATGAAGTATTTCTCTCTTTAATCAGTGTTTTGTTTTTGGTGAATATAAGCTGCCTGGATTGTTGGTCATGAATGTTCTGGCCTCTCCAGACTTTTTCTAGAACAGAGGAAGATTAAGCACATCTGATGAATCTTATATTGGTTTTGAATTGGCTCTCCAATTGTATTTAAATGTGGTTAACTTTTGGCTTCAGGCCTGGTTGTCCAGGAAGAAAATGTATATTCCTCTTAATTAGTTGTGTTCTATTTAATTATTGACTAGTCTATCTCTCTATGTCAAAGACCGTTTTGTAGTCTTAAAAAGGGGGAGAAAACAGGCAGTTTGATACATGTCTTTGGTTTCTCCAAATGTGATCTTTAATGCTAGGTAAGAAATAAGCAGACCAGGTGGTGATCCTTGCATCAAGATCAAATATTTAAGAGCTTTGTTTTGAATGCTGATACAGTCATTTTGGTCTATCAGAGTTGTTTAATACTAAACCTATGTTAATAATGAATTCCTAGTTTTTCCCAAATCAATCTTCTAAACTTACCTCATTTTACATAGAAGTCTTACTCTTGCAATAGTCATACTTCTTAACTCAATTTTACATCCTAGTTAACACATCTCTGATTTTTATTAATTTTAGGATGGCAGAAAAAGGTTTCTTTCTCAAGTAACTCTTCTATCAATCAGTTAATCACTGAATATATTGTTCTGTTACACATGAACATTAGGAAGGGAAAAATTGAGGCACTTACCTAACAGTATTATAAACAAGTGAGAAAAAGAAACTCACAAGTCAATATATGTAATTGTTAGTAGAGCTCCTAGGAGCAAATGGAAGACAAGAAGGGAGAGAACAACAATAGCATCTAATATGAATTAATGCTTAGTTGATTTAATCCTTACAACCTTTGAGACTGGTTATATTTCATCCCCACTTTACAAAGGGGACACTAAGGCATATAAAGATTAAGAACTCGTCTAAAGTCATATAGCTAGAGTAGTAAAGAATAGTTTCTTGAAAGCAATTAAAACTTACAATTAAAGATTTAACAAAACTACAATGAAGTTGCACTTACATTGGTCAGAATGGCCATCAATAAAATGTCTACAAATAACCAATGCTGGAGAGGGTATGCAGAAAAGGGAACCCTCCTACACTGTTGGTGGGAATGTAACTGGGGCAGCCACTATGGAAAACAGTATGGAGGTTCCTCAAAAAACTAAAAAATAGAGTTGCCTTATGATCCAGCAAACCCATTCCTGGGCATGTCACCAGACAAAACTATGATTCAAAGAGATACAAGCACCCCTATATTTATACCAGCACTATTCACAAAGTCAACACCAGGAGACAACCCAGTTGTCCATCAACATATGAATGGATAAAGAAGATGTATACAAATGTATACAGCCATAAAAATGAATGAAATAATGCCATTTGCAGCAACATGAATGGACCTAGAGATTATCATACTAAATGAAGTAAGTCAGACAGAGAAAGACAAATACCATATGATATTACTTATAGGTGGAATCTAAAATATGACACAAATTAACTTATCTACAAAAAAGAAACAGACTCTTAGACATAGAGAACAGACATGGTAGAGAGGAGGTAGGGGAGGGATGGATAGGGAGTTGGGGATTATCAGATGGATACTATTATGTATAGAATGGATAAATAACAAGTATATATCACAGGGAACTATAATCAAAATCCCGTGATAAACTACAATGGAAAAGAATATGGAAAAGGGTGTATGTATATTATGATAATGAATCACCGTGCTATACAGCAGAAATTAACACAACATTGTCAATCAACTATACTTCAATAACATTTTTCCCCCTGGTTTAATAAAGACTTGTTTATTTTGAGAAAAAAGGTCTCAAACATCAGGCTGTTCACAAAAATAACACACAGTATCAACTTTAGAAGACAAATCTTAAGACAATTACACTAGTTATTTTTCTGGAAGATGCATTTAACATGCCAACTCTATTCACAAAAATACATTGTTACATTTGTGTTGAAAAGCCCCACATAGCACTCTTATGTGGGGTATAACACACATACCTGTAACTCAAAGCTGCTCTCAGGGACTACTCAACTAATGAGAAGTTAGGGAAGCACTTACTGTGTGAATGGAAAGAACTGTACTCTCTGTATAACAAGATATTGTTTTGGAGACAGTTGATAAAAACCATACATCCTTTTTGTTGTTAGGTCACAATGAGGCACCAAAATTAAAAGCAAAAATTACAGGGTAAGACTTAACATAACTACTAGGAGGGTCAAAGGAAGTGAAAATGGGACTAGGCACAGGGCAGTATGAATTAATGAACACGGGAAGGACAAGGATGGGGAGAACAATGAGCATGTGCTAAAGATACTAGGGGAGAGGATCTGGTGAAAATCTTGATCTTAGACAAGCACCTAGGTAAAGAAATAATGGGACAAGATTTCTAAAGCCTGCTATGTGCTTAAGCGTCATCCTCACCATTGGCGCTCTGTCATCCTCCCCTTCCTCAGCCTGATCAACTCCAGCTGGTCATCCCCCCGATCTTCGTTATCATCATCATCCAGTAGGTTCCCCTCCTCAGCAGAGTCTGACCCCTCTGCATCCCCCTCAGACTCCATCTTCACATTAGTCTCATCTTTCTTAAGGGAGTTGCTGCACTGTTCCTCTTCTGACTTATCATTCTTCATCTCTATTCCTTGGTTGCTCTGTTCCTTTTCAATTTTTTCCAGGATTTCCAATAAAGAATTCACCTTTTTGTTTTATCTGGGTTAACACCTTCTTAATAGTCTGAAGGTCATCTCCTTTCAACTTTCCAGACTAATTTTTTTTTCCATTTATTTTTATTAGTTGGAGGTTAATTACTTTACAACATTGTAGTGGTTTTTGCCATACATTGACATGAATCAGCCATGGATTTACATGTGTTCCCCATCCCGATCCCCTCTCCCACCTCCCTCTCCATCCCATCCCTCTGGGTCTTCCCAGTGCACCAGCCCTGAGCACTTGTCTCATGCATCCAACCTGGGCTGGTGATCTGTTTCACCTCAACTTTCCAGACTTAGAAAAAGATCCCTGCTGTCTGCTCTTAGAATTGAAGCCACTTTTGCCCCTTCATGAGGTGTTTCCTGATACACACTGGCATTTTGAGGGCACAACAGCCCAAGCAATAGGAGGAGGAGGAGGAACACGTGCTGGGTAACTGTACATTCTGTCGTAATAATCCCGTTCAAAGTCATAGTCCAAGTCAAAAGATGAGCCTGATATCTCTGCTGTAGATCATTTCACACCTGCTTTTCCTCAGTTCACTTTTGGCTCTGCAGCCAGATTAGTATCTAAAAACCTGGCCAGCAATCATTCTGCCATTCTCTCCTACTACTACAGCATCCTGGGCATTTCTCTCATTAATGTACTGAATGAAGGGAAAGCCCTTATGAACAGAGCAACCCACAGTTTTGCTGTATTTTGAGAAGCTTGCCTCCATGTCAGATTTCTTGACCACAAAGGTATTGAGATTCCCAATGAATACATGAGAGTTCATGGAGTGAGGATCCACCTTGTTGGTAACATTGCTGGGCATTGTCGTTGATGATACGGTGCCTCACAAAGCTGAAAAATGTAGCTGAAGATCAAAAAAATCTCCCAGGAAGGGGAAGGGAGAAGAGGTTGGATTCTGAATCTCCTACCCCTGGGTTCTACGTGGAGAAGCTGATTGCTGCTCGAGGTCAGCAATGCGGTGGCAATTGCTCAGTCTTCACAAAAAAATCCAATAACTTTTTAAAAAATTAACGATTTAAGCTTTCTTACGAGGCAAAATAAATTTTAATAAAAGATCTATATATGTTTCAGGATATTTAAGAATATGGATCTAGATGAAATTAAGCCTAAGTTTAGGACAAATAGAGAAAAGTAAAATTTGATTAGGAAACACAGGGCCGTAATGATAGTCCTTATAAAAAAGAAAATTATAAATTTGGAAAGTATAGTACATATAGACTTATCTTCCTAGGCTAGTATCAACATATATTTTACAATTTTGGTAACCAAATCTGTCAAATGCAATAAGAATCCAGATATGTGATATCGGTTCTAGTTAAAATTCATGACAACCGAGCACACTAAAGGGAACTTAGGCATAACAATAACAGATAACTGATACTGAGATAGAATTTATAAGAAAGAATGATAGAGATGGCAGTTTAAGATGACTCCATATATGTTAACAGGAGAAAAAGGAGAACCTTGGGCATGCTACTTAGTCTCTTTGGACTTCAGTTTGCTAATCCAGTAAAACAGTAACCCTATTTATACTGTTATATCAGGGGGTAATTGTGGGAAGTAGATGAATTAATATACATAACCTGCTTAGAATGGTGCCCAGTACACCATAGGCTATAATGCAAGTATTGATTATGGTGATTATGAGATTGCCACCAACTTCGAAGTCATAAACATAAAGAAAGCTTAAGCCCTGAATATGGGTTAATAATCACTTAAAAACATCTGAGAAGAGCAGAAGGTAAAAAAACAGAGCCTTTACAGACATCTTAAATTGAACAAATGACTACATAAATTAAAATTTATTGATTTAATTAACTGGTGCTGGTTGGTAAAGTAGACAGACAACAGAAGGTTAAATATTTAGGAAAGGTGAGTGTGATCGAATTAGTTGTACTTGCCAAAGGCAAATTTCAGTGTATTTTAGAAAGGATTTTGAGTGCTATCAAATA
Organism: Cervus canadensis; assembly: GCF_019320065.1. Lineage (NCBI taxonomy): Eukaryota > Metazoa > Chordata > Mammalia > Artiodactyla > Cervidae > Cervus > Cervus canadensis. Next base: position 80,390,058 of record NC_057393.1, read on the forward strand.
AAGTGCAGGGACTTCCCTGGTGGTCCAGTGGTGAAGAATCCTCCTGCCAATGCAGGGGACATGGGTTCTGTCTCTGACCCAGGAAGATCCCACTTGCCTGGAGGCAACTGAACCTTTGCCTACAACTACTGAAACCTGTGTGATCCGAAGCTCGTGCTCCACAACTAGAGAAAGGCCCAGTACAGCAACAAAGATCCAGTGCAGCCAAAGATAAAAATGAAGTTAAAAATAATAAATAAAGACAAAAATAAATCACAAAGGTACGGAAGGTAATTATCAATTTGGGCAAAAAAAAAAAAAAATGGTAATGAAATCTTTAACAGCAGGGATAAAAGAGAAAGTGAATTGTGAGTCAGGATACAGAAAAAATATGAGGCATTCTACCCCAAAAGGAAAGAAGGAATGAGCAGAGAAACTTGAAGGCACACAAGAATCACAGATGTTTATAATAATTTCTAAAGAAGATATCTAAAAATGATGGTGGTCAAAGGGCTATGTGAAAATGAGAGGAAATTTGGCAACTGAAAGTGCTACAAAAAGAGAGGAATTATGAAGAAATAAATATTCAAGAAGCAGTAACCAAGAATTAGATTTGGGTAATGTCAGAGCACAAAGTTCCTCTGTAAACACTAAGCATAGAAGGAGCACTTCCTGTGAGGAGGGTGACATTTCAAGGTGTTAATTTAAGTATTTGAGGAATGGTGGTTGGATGATCCTCAAACTTTGAAAAGGTATGAAGTCTCTAAAAAGAGATTTCCAAAAAGGTTTCAAGGATCTTATACTGGGTTGACTAATGTCTGCTCCAAATTCAGGTCCATCCAGGATCTTAGAATGTGGCCTTATTTGAAATGAGGGTCTTTGCAGATGTAGTGAATTAGGATGAGGCCATAATGGATTAGGGTGGGCCCTAAACTCAGTAGGACTGCTGTCGCTACAAGAAGATGACACACAGAAAAGGTCACGTGGCAATGGAAGCAGGGACTGGAGTCATACAGCTAAATGTCAAGGGGGGAAAAGGGCTGTCGCAACCACCAAAATTTAGGAAGAAGCAGAAAGGACTCCCTCTTGGAGTCTTTGGAGGGAGTGTGGTCCTGCTGACACTTTGATTTTTCACTTGTAGCTTCCAGGACTATGAGAGAATAAATTTTCTGTTGTTTTAAGCCTCCCAGATTGTGTTGCTTTGTTACAGAAGCCAAAGAAACTGTAAGCGCCAAGCAACTCATTGTCCACTTGAGATCCAATTTCCACTAGCTTCCACTCCTTTGGTACCCAATAACTCACCTGGAAAGCTTTGACTTGAGAACTCTACCTCTGTTATCTGTGGCTCTTTTCCCAGCTTAACTGGGAGATGACATCAGGTTTGGTTATGAGACACTCTGTCGATGGGAAGTGACACAGGGCTCATATCCAGACACTTGTGCCTCATGGCACCTAAAGACTGTCATGCGTGATGACAGTGCTTATATCAACCTCAGCAGAGTAGGACTTCTCACCAAGGGCAAGGACACGGACATCCTTTCTAGAGCCTAAAAGTAATTAAGTAATTCTGAGGGCTTCCCTGGTGGCTCAGCAGGTAAAAAATCCACCTGCAATGCAGGAGACATAGAAGACACTGATTTCATCCCTAGGTGGGAAGATTCCCCTGGAGGAGAAAAATGGCAACCCATTCCAGTATTCTTGCCTGAAAAAATCCCATAGACAGAAGAGCCTGGTGGGCTACAGTCCAAAGAGCGGCAAAGAGTCAGATACATCTAAGTTACTAAGCACGCAGCACTGGTGGTCCAGTGATTAAGAATCATCCTGCCAATGCAGGGGACGCAGGTTTGATTACTGGTCTGGGAAGATCCCACATGCTGTGTAACAACTAAGCCTGTGTGCCACAATTGCTAAGCCCCTGCTCTAGAGCCTGCAAGTCGCAACTACGGAGCCCATGTGCTGCAACTTTGCCTAGAGCTTGTGCTCTGAAACAAGAAAGGCCATCATAGTGAGAAGCAACGAAGAGTAGCCCCTGCTCACTGCAACTAGAGAAAGCCAGTGCCGCCATAAAATAAATGTTTTATGAAAAGAATTTTTGAACCCAAAACTTTAACACTAAAAACAATTAAACTCTTCAGAGGTTTGATATTTCATCAACTGAAAGTGGAAATCAGGTTCCAGAAGTAACATGGGAAGCTCGGCTTACTCACTGAGACCAGGCTGCTATAGTTCTCCAGCATCACATCCCTATACAAGACCTCTGAGTTGAGTCAGCCACTGCCAGTCTGCCTGGATGAAGTTGGTTGACACATCCTTGAATGATACTAGTCCCTGTAACAGGACATTTTATTTTATCTGAATTATTCCCAACTGGAGAATGTGAAAAATACGTATAAGAAATGGACCTTATTGCATGCCCTGGTATAAGTTATAAAAATTTGATTTGATGCATACAGTATATGATGTTTTCATTTTTATGGGAGAAATACGTATTAGAAATAGCTTGTCAACAAGCTTAGTGATTAATTACTGAATTAAAAAATCCTTCTGTTGGACTTCTCTGGTGGTGTGGTGGTTTAAGAATTCACTTGCCAGGGCAGATGACACGGGTTTGATCTCTGGTCCAGGAAAATCACTTTCTCAATTTTAGATAAAAATTTAATACAAATTGTAATATCTTATTCAGAGATTCTGATGGAGAGTCTTGCACATCTCCTGGAATGCCCATCTCCCATTCTGAAAGCCCCCACTCCAGAAAACGTGGAATCAGTAAAAAGATGTGAATAAGCCCTGGACTTACATAGTTTCAGACTTAACATTCTGGAATTGTGGTTCTCAATTCTGCCTGCACATCTGAATCACCTTAGAAAATATATCGACCAGACTCTATAATGATATTTTTTTTTAAAAAAATGTTTGAAAGTGGTCAAACCCACAGAAATACTGCAAAAATAAAATGCATACAAAGAATACTCACATACCCAGATTTACTTTTTGTTAACATTTAACCCATTTTGTCATTTGCAGGTATTCCCTCTTCCTCTTTACCTATAAACACATATCTGCTAACATACACTCACACTTTTTCCTGTACTATTTGAAGCTAAGTTACATATATCATGGCCATAAATATTTCAGTGTGTATTGCAAAGAATAATGATATTCTCCTATAATCAAACTCAGTACATATCACATCGACGTGGTACTTTTCTAAGTTTCTTAAATTTATTGAGAAGCCTGCATCTGTCTTACATTACATATATTGTTTGAGAACTTGGAGTTTAACTTGTTATTCATTCAATGTAAATGATGGGTTTTTTGCGGGAGGGTCTGGCATAAAGCATTGCTGGCAAAAATCTGATAATGATCTGATTTTCTTTCCTTTGTAAGTCACTTGCCCTTTTCATCTAGTTATTGCTCCTTTTTTTTTCCTTTTTTAAAGTCAAGTAATTGTACGAATATGTTTTGCTTGAGTTGATATGCTCAGATATAAGTTGTGTTTTTTCTTTTTTTTAATTCAATTAATTTATTTTAATTGGAAGCCAATTACTTTACAATATTGCAGTGGGTTTTGCCATACATTGACATGAATCAGCCATGGGTATACATGTGTTCCCCATCCTGAACCCCCCCCCCACCTCCCTCCCCATCCCATCCCTCAGGGTCATCCCAGTGCACTGGCCCTGAGCACCCCATCTCATGCATAGAACCTGGACTGGCAATCCATTTCACATATGGTAATATACATGTTTCAATGCTATTCTCTCAAATCATCCCACCCTTGCCTTCTCCCAGAGTCCAAAAGTCTGTTCTTTACATCTGTGTCTCTTTTGCTGTCTCGCATATAGGGTCATCGTTACCATCTTTCTAAATTCCATATATATGCATTAACATACTTATTGGTGTTTTTCTTTCTGACTTACTTCACTCTGTATAATAGGCTACAGTTTCATCCACCTCATTAGGACTGATTCAAATGATTTCTTTTTAATAGCTGAGTAATATTCAATTTTGTATATGTACCACAGCTTTCTTATCCATTTGTCTGCTGATGGACATCTAGGTTGCTTCCATTGACATGGTACTTTTATCTGTTATCTTTCTTATGTCAGTTTTGTTAATGGACACAATAACCTCCTTTACAGAACTTCCCTCTTCCAAACAGATTCAGCCTGGGGTAAAGTATTGCATTTAGTTGCTATGTCTCTTTAGCCTCTCTTGTTCTAGGACATTTCTACAGTTTTTGTCTTTTATGACATTGGCATCTTTGAAAAATGTGGTTCCCAACCCTTTCTAAATGGGCTTCCCCGGTGGCTCAGAGATAAAGAATCCACCTGTAATGCAGGAGATAAAGGAGATGCAGGTTCGATCCCTGGGTGGGGAAGATCCTCTGGAGGAGGGCATGGCAACCCACTCCAGCATTCTTGCCTGGAGAACATCATGGACAGAGGAGACTGGTAGGCTACAGTCCACAGGGTCACAAACAGTCGGACACAACTTAAGTGACTGAGCACACCTTTTTGAAAAATTAGAATGCTCACTTTCGGTGTGTCTGCTGTTTCCTCATGGTCAGGTTCAGGTTATGTGAACTAGGCTAGAAAGTGCATAGGTGATGTTGTTCCCTCCATAGGCATCCCATCCACGGCATATGCTGCCACTCTCCCTCAATGAAAATGCTAATTCTGACTACTCCAGCAAAGGGTTGTCGCATTTCTCCACCATATAATTACTGCCTTTTTTAATTCCCTTGGAACTAATAAGCGATCTCTGGGGAGATTTTAAGACCATGAAAAGCTCTCAGTCCTCATCAGATTGTCCCCTAGATTTAGCATCAATTGATGATTCTTTCTAAATTTGCAAATTTTCTCTTTTCCTTTGGCCACACCTCATGGCATGCATAACTTCTCCAACCAGGGGTCAAGCCAATGCTCCTTGCAGTGAAAGCACAGTCTTAATTAACCCCTGGACCACCAGGGAAGCCCCAATTCATGATTCTTGCCTGATACAATCTTCACTATGATAGATGCAAAATGCTTTTTCAGCTTCTGTACTACTTCCATATTTACCAATGTGCTCTTAATCTACCATAAGTAAGAAATCTCCTTTCTGCCAATTTATTATACATATAGACTCACAAATTTCTATTTTTCCCGTGCTTTACAATTCATTATTGCACCTAATGATATTGGTGTTCAACTATCTCAAATTTGACTGGTAGAAGCCCCTTCAACCTGACATGCCCTGTGGTTACTTTGAATACTTCTTTCCTTTAGGGCATAACACGATGTCCCAAATTCATCTTACACTCATCCTACCCAAGCCTCGGAACAGTCAATTCTCCAGTGAGACCTGGTTCCTTTCAGTGGGGAGAGATATTAGACATCAAGCTCCAGATGTGAGGTGTATACCAAAATGCTGTTTTTGTTTTCCTTAATTTATTTGGCTGAGCCAGGCCTTAGTGCAGCATGTGAGACCTTTAGTTGTGGCATGGGGGATCTTCTCTCTTCAGTTGCAGCATGTGGGATTTGGTTCCCTGACCAAGGATCAAACCTGGGCTCCCTGCATTGGGAGCACAGAGTCTTAGCCATTGGACCACCAGGGAAGTCTTAACCACAATGCTGTTTCTTTTTACTCCAAACTTTTTCATTTTGATTTTCAAACTTAAAGAAAGCTGAAAAAACTAAAACGAACACTTGAATAATCATCACCTAAATCCTTTTTGTAATATTTTTGGTATTTCTTTCTATATATAACTTTTGCTGAATTACTTGAAATTTGCAGTGATCATGACACTTCACTCTTCTATATTTCAGCATGTATATCCTTAGAATAAAGTCACATTCCCATACATCACATTCACACCTGAGGAGATTAATTCAATAATATAATCTAACACAACTCTTACTTACACAATTGTTTCAAAATAATTCCCCAGTCCAGAATTCAATCCAGTCTCACATATTACACTTGGTTGTTGTGCCTCTTGTATCTTCTCTAGTCTAAGAACAAAGTTTATCTTTTTTGTTTTGATTTTTAAAAAAATCCAGGACTTCTCTGGTGGTCCAGTGGTTGAGACTCCACGCTTCCAGCACAGCGGGAGTGGGTTTGATCCCTGGTTGGGGAAGATCTCACATTCCATGCGGAAGCAGCCAAAAATAAAATTAATTAATTAATTTAAAAAATCCAGACCAGCTGTCTTGCAAAATATCCCATATCCTGGCTTTGTCAGATTGTCTCCTTATGGCTAAATGCAGATCAGCTTTTTATATTTTGGAAAAGACCACAACACAGGTGCTTTGCACACCTCTTATTGCAACAGAAAGGGGGGCTAAACACCAGATTATCCCTCTATTGGTGAAAATGAGTATGCGTATTTGGTTAAAGAGGTGATCACCAGCAATCTCCATTGTAGAGGCACACTGTCTCCTGGAATTGATAAGCACTCTGGAGACAGAGAGGAAGCAATGCTTTAAGGCCTTATAATTATTTAATAATTAACCTGTTCACCTTCAACATTTCAGTCAATGGTTTTAGTACCAATGGATGATTCTTGTAAAGTCAGTTAATACTGTGGGGCTTATAAAATGATGATTTTCTTATTCTCATTCCTTCTGTATTTGCTAGCTGGCATTTTTTGCATGAGGAAGAGCTTTCTTTCTTTCTTCTACATCTCTCTTCTGTATCACTAGGAACTCGTGACATTTTTTTGGTTGTTGTGTAATAATCCATTACCAGTTATTCTTTTTGAAGCTAAGCTGTCTCAGTTTGGTCAATGGTGGCCTTCTGTGTTTTTTTATCAGGTATTTCAGTACATTCTTATTTATAGCATAAAATGATTTTCCAGAATTACTTTCTACTTTCCGTGTCCCATCTGCAAACAGTACAATTATCAAAGTACAATTATCAAAATTAAGAAATTAACAACATAGGAATTCCCTGGTGGTCCAGTGGTTAGGATTCCTCACTGTCACTGCCAAGGGCCTGCATTCAATTCCTGGTCAGGGAACTAAAATTCCATAGGCCAAAAAGAAAAAAAAAAAAAGGAAATTAACATTGGTATGCTATTAACCAAACTATACTCTTTATTTAGATTTCACCAATTTTTCTATTAATATCCTTTTTTTGTTCCAAGTTCTAATCCAGGATTCCACACTCTAAGATGAATTAAGAACTAATGAAATAAATTAGAATATCCAGAAATAGATGTGTGGAGACATGGTAATACACTATGGCATTATAACTGCAATTACATTACAATTACAAACACTAATAATGGGTCCGTGCAACTGGCTTTGTTAAAAGGTAAAACTAGATTCCTTCCTCAAACTATGTACAATAATGAATTCCATATTGATTCAAAGCTTAAATATTTTACTTAAATATTTTAAAATAGTATTAATATTAATTAAAGAAAATACTATGATCTTGGGTTAGAGTAGAATTTTAAAATAAAATTCAAAAGAAAAAAAATCAAATGGGAAAGATCAAAAGATCAGCCTACACAAAAATACAAAATTCTCATAAGACCAAAGTCACTGCAGAGGGAGTCTGGGAGAGTTAGAGAAAACATACACAAAAAAATATAATAGACAAAGAATTACTTTTTAAAATATATAAAATATTATTTAAATTAATATAGAAAAATATAATTTAAAAATGAAGTCATTCGCAAAAGCAATGAAAAGCCAATATATGTGATGTACAAGCTCATTAATAATCTCAGAGTGAAAGTTACTCAGCTGTGTCCGACTCTTTTTTTTTTTTTTTTTTTTAGCAATGGCTTCTATTCTCACAATTTGTTGTCATTTTTTATGAGCAATTACCAGGATCTCAAGTATCTGGACATCAGTTTCATCACCCTTTCAACAACTAAGTATATCAATGCTAAAAATAAAATATAAAGACTAAAATAAATGTAAAAAACAGTGAACAAGTGAAATAAATATAAGAATTGCACAGGACAGTCTGATGTAAACACTTCAATTTCTCAGCTGAGATTCCTGAAGCAAAGAGTCAGTGACTGCTTTCAGGCAGCTTAGTTGGTACTCTTATTCTGGAAAAGAGGCTACATCTTCTTTTCTCTGAATTGTCATGATTTAATCTTCCAGAGCTTTAAATTAAATCCAAGCAAGTCACTGATAACACCAGAAACAGCTGACAGGATGACAACCTGGGTGATGTTATAAAGCAGTGGATTCATTGTAAGTCCATATAGTCTAAAGGGACTGTCCAATTCCTTTAGCAATTTAGTAGCCAGTTTTAAAACATTGTTCACTAGTGTCAATTCCTCCTTTTTGTTAGGTTTCTTCTCCATTTTCAAGTAGAGGTTTATCTGTTCAGTAAGTAATATTGAGGTATTGCTATATTTTTTACTTGTTTCTGATCCAAGGGTAACAAATCTTAGGAGAAAAAGTGTTAACGAGATGCACCAGATTACCAGTTCCCAATTGTAGTGACAATCAAGGAAGATCTCATGTACATGAAGCAACTGGGCACAACAGATAAATACAACTGAGATAGTCAACAAGAAAGCAGATGAAACTATGACATCAACTGATCGCTGAGGACCTCGACGCTTAAGATAGGATCGGAGAGAGAGCCACATTTTTATATTCTGTACTTTCTTCAATCGGAAATGGGGAACCTCAGATTTTCGAGCCCTCCTTGCCGATGTTAAATGTCCAAAGAGTTTTGCAAAAAGTAATCGTTGTTTATAAGTTCTTTCTGCTACACAGAGCAAAAAAAAGAAAATCCACACAAGAGACACACGAACCACAAAACTTATTATAACCATAGAAAGAACTATAACATCTTCATTAGAACCAAACGCAATCACATAAAGTTCTGAAGCAGAATGTGCTGTGAGTTGATCCAAGTCGGTAGCTTGGGAGAGTCGGAAAACAAATGGAGTTAAACCCAGGATTAGAGAGATTGCATTTCCAAAAATCTGGTAGCCTATTCCTGGTATATGGCTGTTTACTCTGTTCATTATCATTCCACTGATTTCAAGGACAGACATATCTGCTTTCTTGCAGTCATTGCCTTCCCATACGATAGCACTTATTTTTTCTAATCCCGGGTGGGAACTATGGAGCCAGGGCAAATGACTCTGATGAAAAGGGTCGTCTCTATATTCTTTTTTCACACAGGGATTAACTTGAGGACTCTCCACATCTGTCTCACTGGTACAAGACGATCGGCACTCTGCACAGTGTAACAAGTCTTCCCATAACACATCTTCTGTTTCAGACTCTGGCCTTGTGCTCTCAGAGTCCTGTCTGGAACTCATTAGGGTAATGTTTCTTATAATGGTGTGACTTTCTATTCCGAAGAATGCTCTCAGAAGTCCTGTCTGCATGACGGCGCAATGGGTATCCTGTTTCTGGACCTTCTTCACTGGAGACTTCATCAGAGACATTTGTTACTGTCCTTTGGGTATCTTTGCTGGGGATATTCCTCAGTGTTCCGGTGTTCCAGGTTGCCTCTTCCGGTCGAAGAGTTTCACACTCAGGTTCATGGCTTTGTATTCCATCTTCGCTGCTTTTAACAGTCTTTTTCCCATCAAGGGATACGTAGCCATTGTCAGTCTCAGTTGATTTATCAGTTGAATTCTTTGCTTTCTTTGATCAGAGATCTCTGAAGACAGCGCCAACGCTGTAAGAGGTGCTTGTACCGTGGCTCTGAACTGCTCCCTCCTGTGTGTTATCTGTGGTACTAGAACCATCTCCTTCCCTATGGACTTCCAAATGGGCTGCTTTTCTTAATTTCCTAGGAGCAGCATCAGCCATACCGGCTCAATCACTTCCGTCAGAGGTATGCTATGTGGGCTAGAAGCCGAACAGAATAACACTACTGCAGCAACTTGAAGAAGATAAAGGACTAGAAGCCAGAAAAAGATGACTTTTGATGTTACTTGTAACCACCACCGGAAGAAAAAGGGAAAAAATACAACTCGAACAATTCCCTTTCTAGTCAAAGAAGTCCATGGACTTTCAGGTTTTGCCTTAGCAAATGCAGACCCTCTTACAAGATCGACATCTATGAGGTCTGGTTTCACATGTGCTGTTTTCTTTGGTTTATTCCTTAACCCCTTGATTTCTCTTTGTTCAACAGATTTTTCCCATATTTGTTGATCATATGCTCCAATCAGTGGCCACATATAGTTGTGAGACCTGGACCATAAAGAAGGAAGGCAGAGAGCCAAAGAACTGATGCCTTCGAACTGTGGTGCTGGAGAAGACTCCCTCTGTGTCCGACTCTTTGTGACCCCTGGACTATACAGTCAATAGAATTCTCCAGGCCACATTACTAGAGTGGGTAGCTATTCCGTTTTCCAGAGGATCTTCCCAACTCACGGATTGAACCCAGGTCTCCCACATTGCAGGGGGATTCTGTACCAGCTAAGTTACCAGGGAAGCCCAAGAATACTGGAGTGGGTAGCCTATCCCTTCTCCAGCGGATCTTCCTGACTCAGGAATCAAACCAGGGTCTCCTGCATTGCAGGCAGATTCTTTACCAGTTGAACTACATGGGAAATCATTTCTGGAAGTAATCTCAGAAATGCAAATTAAAATGATGAGCTTTTTTCAGAAATGTGATTGGCGGACTTCTCCTCTGGTCCAGTGAGTGGTTAAGAATCTGCCTGCCAATGCAGAGGACACGGGTTTGATCCCTGGTCTGGGAAGATTCCACGTGCCAAGGAGCAATAAGCCCAAGCGCCACAACTACTGAAGTCTGCAAGCCTAGAGCCCATGCTCCACAATAAGAGAAGCCTGCAAACTGCAACAAAGACCCAGTGCAGCCATAAAATAGCCACAATCAAATTTCCTTGAAAAAAAACAAGAAATGAGATTGGTAATACATCTAGAGTCTGACAATACCAATTGCTGATTGCTGGCAAGAAAGCAGGGTAAGTGGCAGTCTTCTGCACAGCTCTACCATCTAGCTAAGGGAAACAAATACTCATGCAGGGCTATTTTAAGGGCATGCAGACCACTGAACCTTCTTCCAGATATTCTAGATCTTACTGCTGGACCAAGCAAGACCACTGGAAAACTGTCTATTCAAACTCTGTAATGGACTGAACATTTGTGTTCCCTCCTACTGTCCCAATTCATATGTTAAAAATCTCCAACATGATGGTATTTGGAGATGGGGCCTTTGGGAGATAGCTGGCTCATCAGCGTGGAGGCCTCATGATGAAATTAGCTCCTGTAGAAGAAAAGACACAAGAGAGCCTGCCCCCCGGCTCTCTTTCTCAACCATGTGAGGATACAAAGAGAAGGTGGCTATCTGCAAACGGGAAAAGGGTCCTCATCAAGAACCAAACCTGTCGGCACCTTGACCTTGGACTTTCTAGACCCCAGAACTCTGAACAATAAGTCTGTGTTGTTTAAGCCACCAGTCTATGATAATTTGCTGCAGCAGTGCCAATGTTTTAGTACTCTAAAAGACTCCTCTGTGGGTTCTCTTTTGCTGTTAGGAGGATCAGAAGCCAATCTGCAGCTTGACTTTGATGACTCTGGCACATAATAGAACCTGCAGATATCTATACTCTGACTCAGCTCAGCTAGTGACCTGGCACTCTGTACAGTTTTTTGACATTGATTTTCATGTATTTCCACCTTTTTATTCTAATACTTGTTCCCTTACAAATTGCACAAAGTTCATTGTAAAACAAACTGAGAATAAACAACTCACCTGTGATCTGTTCATTTCTTGATTCTCTTGGAAACCTGAAAAGAACCTTAAAGGTACAGCTGGGGAAGGAGAGAGAACTGCTCAACTGAGCCTGCTGTGCAGCTCCCAGAGTCAGCTGCCTCTTAAGCTTCACACAGCAGCTGCCTACAGGCCCCTGTGAGACAACAAATCCCTTTAGCCTTAAGAAGGGCAGGACAGATCCTGTGGAAGAGCACCCATATGTCTGCGTTGACTCTGATAGGTCAGAGAGAGCCTGGAATGTGATTTTTCATTGAATGAAGGTACCTATTTCTTGAGGAGGGCTTCCCTGGTGGCTCAGACGGTAAAGCGTCTGTCTGCAATGCTGGAGATCCGGGTTCGATCCCTGGGTTGGGAAGATCTCCTAGGGAAGGAAATGGCAACCCACTCCAGTACTCTTGCCTGGAAAATCCCATGGACAGAGGAGCCTGCTAGGCTACAGTCTGTGTGGTCACATGGCAATCCATTCCAGTATTCTTGCCTGGAGAATCCTATGGACAGAGGAGCCTGGCAGGCTACAGTCCATAGGATTGCATAGAGTCAGATATTGACTGAAGCAACTTAGCATGCATGCACACATACATTTCTTACTACTTTATAAAGAATTCGTCTTTCCCTCCCACTGACTGAAATAAAAATGAACAACAGAGGACTAATTAAACAAAGTACAGTACAGAGAAGACTGTGCCTTCATTAGAACCAACACTGCAAAAATAGCTAAATAAAATCAGGGAAGCAAGCAAGCAAGCCTTGACTGTACTGTGTCTCTGCATTCTTAGTGACAGTGTTTGGACCTTAAGTTAGAAAATCCTCATCAACATCTCCCGGAAAGGGATAGAGTACTTTGTTTACTCTTAGTTTCTCAAAAGGATCTTTTAATAAAAACAACTTGATGTGACTTAATTATTAAGAGTGGACAGCAGTGAGTTCTCTGCGCATACCACTAATAAATTATGTGACTCTACACAAGTCATTCATTTTCTAGGACTAATTTCTTTCACCTCTCAAATAAAGGCAAAACAGAAAAACAATCTTCAAAGTCTCTTTACACATTGATTTCTTTAACAAACAGAATTAAAGGAGCAGTGGTGCCTCTCTGCAGACTGTGTAAAGAGTAAATGCAGGGTGAAGGGAGTGGGCTGATTAGGGCCAGAGAGAGGGGCAATTTCCCCTTCTATAGGCAGTAATTCCTTTTGCTGAACGGTGTCCTCACAAAGCTGCCTCCTAACTGCCCTCAGCTGTGCTGCCGGCCCCTTGCTCATGCTGCCAGTGTCATTTCAGTTCTGAAAGCTGCTCACTGGACAGTATGCAATGGCTTCTGGATGTAACGACTTCACCCAAGCCTTGCTTACTCTGAGTAGGAGAACCAAGAATTACACCCAGGAAGTTCTAGAATATAGTCTCTCTCGGGTCTCTTTTGCCTCCATTCTGAGCTCTGGTAATCTTCCAGGTGGGGTTTCTGTGGATTGCCCCTTCTCACCTCAAGAGCTGTTCTGTTACAAGAAAGCTGGGACCAGGGCCAGAGGGACGAATTAAACTTAGTTGGAACTTTCAAACAGGGCCCCCAGTCTGACCCTCAAGGAACATACTTTCTCCAAGATTCATGGGCTGGGTCATCTACAAACTCAAATAAGGTCTTCCAAGAACAAAGACAGAACAAGGCAGACCTGGCTTAGAAATCTCAATTGGGCTGCCTTTTCCAAGCGCTTAGAAGAGTCATCAAGAATCCCCAAGACACAAGGGCCAAGCAATGATTCAGTCCATATGCATTTCACAATTGTTTCCTTGGGATCAAGAAAGACTTATCAGGGCCCAATGCTATGAATAACAATGTTGGGTTTTAAGCAGGGTGGTTTAGTAGAAAGAACAAGAGATTTGCAAAAAAGGAAAAAAGAAAATCGAAAGTTGAAATTTAGACTCCCACCACTGCTGACTCTGTGATCTTGGATCACTTCACCTCTCTGAGCCTCAAGTGGTCCCCTCTCTTAACATGAAGACAGTTAAACCCACCTCAAAGATAGTTGTGAGAAACGAAGATCTCTGATGGAAAAAACCAGTGTGTGTATTTGTATATACATAATATACATATTGGGCTTCCCAGGTGGTTCAACGGTAAAAGAATCCACCTGCCAATGCAGAAGCTGCAGATTTCGGTTGGATCCCTGAATGGGAAAGATCCCCTAGGAAAGGAAACGGCAACCCACTTCATTCCAGTGTTCTTGTCAGGATAATCCCATGGACAGAGGCGCCTGGCGAGAGTAGACAGGGTCAGAGGAGCCAAGGTGTCGCAGAGTCAGACACAACTGAGCACCCATACACTAATACATACATTATACATACATACATACATACTACTAATACACTATATATACAGCACAGAGCTGGATGACTTGGGTATTACTAATATTCTCGTTTTGCTGAAGACGACACTGTACCTCCTGCAGTTAACTGTCATTCCCAGGGTTGCTCAGTGACAGCGCTGGAACTTGAACCCCGCTGCAACCGCTCCAGCCAGCGCTCCCCTCCCTTGGCTAGACGAACACGCACGAACTGTGCAGCCTCCACGGAGCCCGCGCCCCCGGGTCCCCACTGTGGAGGCCGGCCCCTTCCACTGACAGAGGCGCCTCCACCCAGAGGTCCCTTCAAGCGAGACAAGGCGGCCTACTCTCGCCCCCTCGAGCTCAAAGTGCAGCGGGGTCTTGCAGAGAGGTCAGTTGGGCTCCTCCCCAATGCCGCCTCCGCCCGCCCCGAGCCGCGTGGGTACCCCTCTTCCCTCCCCTAGCCCTCCCGGGCTCACCCTCTGCTCCTGAGGAGCGCAGAGACTCGGCGGCAGCCCAGGAACCGCTTCCAGAAAAAGGCGGTAGCCTGGGGAAAGACAACTTAGAGCTACAAGCGGAAGTACGCCTGTGCCAACGGAGCCGCATAGTCCAATACTGGTAAAAATTGCATTTCCCTATGTCCTTACTATGGATAATCCCGGAGTTTCTCTGTTAAATGCTCCTGTTACCTGGCGCCCAAGATTTTTAAACTTCGCCAGGTAATAGAATAGAACGCGACTTTACTGACATAGGGCTTCCCCGGTGGCTTGGGGATAAAAAATCTGCCTGCAATGCAAGAGAAGCAGGTGACGCAGGCTTCATCCCTGGATTTAGCTCAGGAAGATCCCCTGGAGGAAGGCATGGCAGCTCATTCTAGTATCCTTGCCTGGAGAATCCCATGGACTGTCTCCATGGACAGAGACTGTCCCGTGGATAGAGAAACTTGGCGGGCTGCAAAGCGTCAGACAAAACAAGCCGACTTGAGCACACACGCACATTACTGACATAATACCTAGGTGTAATGCGTGATTCTTGACTGTATCTGGCTTTAAATCAGCTGCAAAAGACATTTGGGGAACAAGTAAGGGTTAATTTTTACTTATTAAAATTGAACTGTTAGTGATATTAGGAATTATTGTTATTTGTAGTGTGATAGTAGTAGGCTTGTAGGAAATGCTGATTTTTAGAAATGCAATACTGAAGCATTTAATGAAAATATTGTGTGCAAAAAGTTATAAAGGGCAAATGTAGCAAAAATTCTCAGCGTTTAATCTAGGTAATGAATATAGATATTCATTTTATTATTCTTACTACTTTAACAAAAAACAGACCAACAAAAAAACTGGGTAGTACCTCCAACCAGTGTATGTGTGTGAATAAATACATATTTTAGAACTGGCTTTTTCCATAAGAAGAAGTACACATTTGACTGGATGTATTATTAACATAAATCTACAACCATTGCAGCAAATTTATTCTCTAATGCTGATTTTTTGCTTCTGGCATTAATTTGTATATTTCAGATTCACTGTACATTCCATGATGGTGGTGGCATTAATATTTAGTTATAACATCGGACTTTTGTTCCTAAATTATGGGTTTTCTGCTTTATTTTCATTAATTTTTGCTCTTATCATCCTTTTTTCTACATGCTTAGATTTTATTTTGTTATTCGTTTTCCAGTTTAAGGTGGAAACTTCATTTTCTAATATGAATATTTACTGCTGTAAAATTCCTCCTAAGTGCTGTTACCTATGTGCCACAAATGTTGACATGTTATATTTTCATTTCTGTTCTATTCAAAATCTTTTCTGATTTCCTTTGATAGCTCTCTTTGACCTGTGGATTATTAAGAAGTACTTGTTATTCCCAAGTGCTTGGAGATTTGCCAGCTTTTATTATTGATTTCTACTTTAATTCTATAACAGTGTGAGAACATACTCTGTGTGATTTCAGTTCTTTTAAATGTAATATTTGTTTTATATTGGAGACTATTCTGTGCAGACTTGGAAAAATGTTTATTTAATTGTTGAGTTTAGTGTCCTGTAAATCATAGTTGGTTGATGGTGTTATGCAAGTTTTCTATGCCCTTGATGATTTTTCTGTCTACTGTTTCTACTATTGATAAAGAAATATTCATGGTGTTACCCAATTGTTCCCTCCCTGTGTGCACACTATCATTAGCAACAGTAGTCTCTACCTTGACTGGGAAATAGCATCGCTGCAAGAGGGGTTGGAGCAGGAGCCTGATGTGGGCTGGGAGGTACCCTGGGATGGTCATGGCATGCCTGCCAGAGTCCCAGGCAGTTTTCAATCTACTACCTCTGTGCTGTGACCCAGAATAAAGCAAAACTGTGTGCACATTCCTCAAACTATGAAGGAGCTAAGAAGCTCCTAACAAGCTAAGAAGGCTCATATTTTCTGGTATCAGAACCCCATAGCTGAGGTGCCTAATGTGTAGCTCAAACCTCTCACTCCTCAGGGATGTAGCTCCTCCTCTGTGTCCATCACTAGGGGTGTGGGTCCCAACCAGGTTGCTCCTCCCTTCCTGCCAGACCCTGTGAGGATCTTTCTTTACAGCCTTGGTTGTAGAAGAACTGTTCTGCTAGTCTCCAGGTCAATTTGAGGGAAAGTTGTTCTATATGTTGTTATAGTTTTTGATGTGTTCATGAAGGAAGGTGGGCTTGGCATCCTTCTGTTTGCCATCTTTATCTTGTTCATGTTCTCTATTTCTTCATGAGTCAATCTTCATAGATCCTATTTCTTCATGAGTCAGTCTTCACAGGTCTTGTTTCTAGGAATCTGTTTCATCTATGTTATGCAATTTGTTGGAATAAATTACTTACAGTACTTTCTTTTAATTCTTTTTATTTCGGTAGGATGAGCAGCAATGTCCCCACTTTCATTTCTGATTTTAGTAATTTGAGCCTTCTCTTTTTTTCTTAGTCAAGCTAAAGTTTTGTCAAGTTCATCCATCTCTTCAAAATCAATTCTTCAGCTTGCTGATTTTTTTCTGTTGCTTTTCTATTCTTTATTTTCTTCTGCTCTGTTATTATTTCCTTCTTTCTGTTATCTTTGAATTTAGCTAGTTCTTCTTTTCCTGGTTCCTAGTTTGGTTGTTTTGAGTTCCTTTTTATTTTTAAATGTAACTACTGATAGGTATTGCTTTCATGGAATCCATAAGTTTTGATATATTGTTTTCACTTCCATTTGTCTCTAAGCATTTTATAATTTCCCTTGTAATTTCTTCTTTGACCCATTGGTTTTTTAAGTGTGTCTTGTAATTTTCACAAATTTGTGTATTTTCTAGCTTTTCTTCTATTTATGATTTCTAACTTCATCCTGTTGTTGTCAGAGAAGATACTTCTTATGACATCTATCTTTTAAAATCTACTGAGAGTTAACTTGTGGACTAACATAGTCTATTCTGGAGAATGTCCCATGTGCATTTGAGAAGAATGTTTATTCTCCTGTTGTTTGGTAGTTTTCTGTATATATGACATTTGTTATATCTTGTTGGTTTACTGTGGTTTTTTAATCCTTTATTTCTCTACTTCTATCTAGTTCTCCTATCCACTATTGAGAATAGAGTATTAAATTCTCCAAGCAGTATTGCAGAACAATATATTTCTCTTTTCTTTTCTGTTCATTTTTGCCTCATCTATTTTGATGGTCTGTATTATGTGCATAAATGATTATATTTGAAACTTTTATTGGGTTGAACATTTTATTGGGTTTGATTCCTAGGTTGGGAAGATTCCCTGCAGAAGGGAATGGCTACCCACTCCAGTATTCTGGCCTGGAGAATTTCATGGACAGAGGAGCCTGGTGGGCTACAAGTTCATGTGGTTGCAGAGTCAAACATGACTGACTGACTAACACTTTCACTTCACTATACTTCTTTACAAAATTTATTTTTAATTGAAGCATAACTGCTTTACAATATTGCCTTGGTTTCTGCTATACATCAACATGAATTAGCCATAGGATACATATGTCCTCTCCCTTTTGAACCTCCCTCCCCACCTCCCACCTCATTCCACCCCTCTAGGTTGTTACAGAGCCCTGGTGTGAGTTCCCTGAGACATATAGCAAATTCCCATTGGCATCTGTTTTACATATGGTAGTGTATATGAATCCATGTTACTCTCTCCATTCATCCCATCCTCTCCCCACCCCCATGTCCATAAGTCTGTTCTCTATGTCTGTGTCTCCACTGCTGCCCTGCAAATAGGTTCATCTATAACGTTTTTCTAGATTCCATATATATGTGTTAATATATGATATTTATTTTTCTCTTTCTGACTTACTTCACTCTGTATAATAGGCTCTAGGTTCATCTACCTCATTAGAAGTGACTCAAATGCGTTCGTTTTTATGGCTGAGTAATATTCCATTTTATATATGTACCACAGCTTCTTTATTCATTCATCCACTGATGGACATCTAGATTGCTTCCATACCCTAGCTTTTGTAAATAGTGCTGCAATGAACACTGGGGTACAACTGTATTTTTCAATTTTTATTAACATAAAATATAATGCTTTATCTCTTAAAATGTTAAAGCCTTTAAAAAAAACTGATAGTATAGACACCTCTGCTCTCTCTTGGCTATTATTTGCACATAATATCTTTTTCAATCCTTCCACTTTCAATCCATTTTTGTCTTCAGATGAAAAGTGAATATGTTATAAAAAAAAGAAAAAGAAAAGTGAATATGTTGTAGGACAGCATACCATTGGCTCATTATAAAAAATCCTTTCCGCCAATCTTTGTCTTTTGATTTGAGAGTTTTATCCATTTACATTTAATTACTTATAAGAAAGGACTTATTTCTGTCATTTTGCTACTTATTCTCTATATGCCTAATAACTTTTTCCCCCTTATTTTCTACATCACTGTCTTCCGTTTAGTCTTTTTGTAGTGAAGTGTTCAGTTCAGTTCAGTCACTCAGTCATGTCCAACTCTTTGTGACCTCATGGACTGCAGCATGCCAGGCCTCCTTGTTCATCACCATCTCCCAGAGCTTACTCAAACTTATGTCCATCGAGTCGGTGATACCATCCAACCATCTCATCCTCTGTTGTCCCCTTCTCCTCCTCCCTTCAACATCCCAGCATCAGGGTCTTTTCTAATGAGTCAGTTTTTTGCATCAGGTGGCCAAAGTATTGGCATTTTTAATTTTCTCCTAATTTCCTTTTGTGTATTTTCTACAGCTACTTTTATTTGCATTTATTATGGGGATTACATTTAACATTCTACAGTTAATAACATTCTAATTTCAATTTATACCTGCTTAACTGTAATAACATATGAAAATTCTGTTTCTTTACAGCTCTATCCCAACCCCTTTCAGTTACTGATGTCATAAAATTACATCTTTGTGCATTAAAGATGTAATATATATTGTAATATATATATTATGTAATTATATATTATGTATTATATAATTATATATAATTATATTATGTAATATATATTACAATTATATAAGATGTAATATATATCCCCAAACATACACTAATAATTTTCAATGCATCTATATGTCAATATAGAAAAAAAAAGTGGAGTTACAAAAAAGTTATAGTAACACTAGTTTTATAATTATTCATGTATAACTTTACCATAGATATTTAACAGCTTTGAGTTTCTGTCTAGTGTCTTTTCATTCCTATCTTAAGGATGGGTCTAGTGGTAACAAACTTCTTCAGCCTTTGCTTATCTACCGATGTCTTAGTTTCTCACTTTTGAAGGACAGTTTTGTAGGATATAGGATTCTTGACTTGACAGATTGTTGTGTTTTTGTTTTTCCTTTAGAACTTTGAATATACCACCCACTGCCTTTTGGCTTCTAAGATTTCTGGTGAAAAATCTAGTGATAATCTTACTGGTGATTCCTCATATGTGACAAGTTGCTTCTCTTGCTGCTTTCAAGGTTCTCTTTTTGTGACTGGCTTTGGACAGCCTTTCTGTGAAAAGTTCCTGAGGTCAATATTTAAGATGCATTTTGAGCTCAGGTAGACACTTATTCATCTTTTCCTTGCTTCTTTCCTTGTTTCATGATTTAGCCTAGATCTCTCATGATGCTTTCAGTCTCCTTGGAGAGAGCATAGGACCTCTTGATTCTATGATCTGCCTTTTCCCCTTTGCAAAAATCTCTGAGCCATGCCCCAGATGTAGGAGTGGAGACAGTGGCATTCTTCTGTGACACCCATGTTTTAGGATAATGCTGTATGGACACAGTAGCCTCTGGTCTTCTCCTTTTCCCTTTTGGCTTGGAACCTCTACCCAACATAGTCAAATTGGGGGTGACTGGGGCCTCAGTATTCTCAGCGTGTTGGGGAATAGAAGCTCTTGGCTTTTCTTCGGCTGCACTTGTCTACAATGCAGGCTGTGAAAAGAGGCTGCAGGAGAAATGTAAGAAATAACTGGAAGCCTGCCTTTCCCAGGCAGATGCCATAGCATGTGACTTGAGCTAGGGAGGCAGGGGTGGGGGTAGCTGAGGGTCAAATACCACAAACTCCTGCTGTTCTTAATGAGCATGAGTAGATTTTCTTGAATGTTTCTTCTTTGTCATATGCCTTTAGGACAATTTCCAGAGGCTTGACTTTAAAAAACTTTCATCGCACATCACGTGAAGCATCTGCTTGCTTCACATGGGAGTGGGTCTGTGGAGTCAAAAGTAACTGTTTTTACATTTGCTGCCATTCTGGGAGTCATAAGTAACCATTTTTATGTTTGTTGTCCCTGTTAGAAAATAAGCTCTATAAGAAGACAGAGATTTCCCTGTTTTATTGCGATATAATTGACATATAATATTGTGTAAGATTAAAGTGTACAATGTGATGATTTGATACACTTGTAGATTGCAAAATGGTTACCACCGTAAGGTTAGTTAACATATTCTTCACTTCACATTAATTATCATTTTGTTATTATGGTGAGAACAATGAAGCTGTGCTCTCATACCAACTTTCAATTATATAATACAATAGTATTGACTATACAGTCCCCAAGCTCTTCCTTAGATCCACGAATTTATTCATCTAATGAATAAGTTTGTCCCCTTTGCCCCACATCTTCTCATTTCCCCCACCTTTCAGCCTGTCACCATTCTATACTGTTTCTATGAGTTTTCAGATTCCACACATAGAGGAGAACATACTGTGTTTGTCGTTCACTGTCTGACTTATTCCACTTAACCTAATGCCCTCAAGGTATCAGTGTTGTCTCATATGGCAGGATTTTCTCCTTTTTTGATGGCTGGATAATACTTCATTGTATATATGTAAAATATGTACATATTATTTTTATTTTTTCCCTTTGGCAGTGGACACCTAGGTTGTTTTTATATTTTGGCTATTGTGAATAATGCTGCAATGAACATGGGTGCAGGTATCTCTTTGAGATTGTGATTTCATTTCTTCTGGATATACACTGAGTGAGATTCCTAGATCACATGGTAGTGCTGTTTTTAACATTTTAAGGAATCTCTGTACTGTTTTCCTTGGTAGCCTTACCAATTTATATTCCCACCAGCAGTGCACCAGAGTACTCTTTTCCTCACCAGCATTTGTTAACTGTCTTTTTTTTTTTTCACCGCACTGCATAGATTTTATTTCCCTGACCAGGGATGGAACCCATACCCCTTGCAGTGAAAACATGGATTCTTAACCACTGGACTACCAGGGAAGGCCCTGAACTGTCTTTTTGATAAGAGTTATTAGTGTGAGGTGATATGCCATTGTCATTTTGACTTAATTTTCCCTGATGAGAGAAAGGCAAATCAAAACCACAATGAGGTACCATTACACACCAGTCAGGATGGCTGCTATCCAAAAGTCTACAAGCAATAAATGCTGGAGAGGGTGTGGAGAAAAGGGAACCCTCTTACACTGTTGGTGGGAATGCAAACTAGTACAGCCACTATGGAAAACAGTGTGGAGATTCCTTAAAAGAACTGGAAATAGAACTGCCATATGACCTAGCAATCCCACTTCTGGGCATACACACTGAGGAAACCAGATCTGAAAGAGACACGTGCACCCCAATGTTCATCGCAGCACTGTTTATAATAGCCAGGACATGGAAGCAACCTAGATGCCAATCAGCAGATGAATGGATAAGGAAGCTGTGGTACATATACACCATGGAATATTACTCAGCCATTAAAAAGAATTCATTTGAATCAGTCCTAATGAGATGGATGAAACTGGAGCCCCTTATACAGAGTGAAGTAAGCCAGAAAGATAAAGAACATTACAGCATACTAACACATATATATGGAATTTAGAAAGATGGTAACGATAACCTTATATGCAAAACAGAAAAAGAGACACAGAAGTACAGAACAGACTTTTGAACTCTGTGGGAGAAGGTGAGGGTGGGATGTTTCAAAAGAACAGCATGTATATTATCTATGGTGAAACAGATCACCAGCCCAGGTGGGATGCATGAGACAAGTGCTCGGGCCTGGTGCACTGGGAAGACCCAGAGGAATCAGGTGGAGAGCGAGGTGGGAGGGGGGATCGGGATGGGGAATACGTGTAAATCTATGGCTGATTCATATCAATGTATGACAAAACCCACTGGAAAAAATAAATAAATAAAGGAGAAATTGGAAAAAAAAAATTTTCCCTGATGATTAGTGATGTTGCTTCAACATCATTTATGTCTTTTGTGAAGACATGTCTATTCAGTTCCTCTGCCCATTTTAAAACAGAATTATTTCAGGCTTATTTCTTTTTGCCATTGTGTTGTGTGAATTCCCAATATATTTTGGATATCAACCCCTTACCACTTGTATTATTTGCAAATATTTCCCCCCACTCCATAGTTTGCTTCTTTTGTTGTGCAGCTTTTTAGCTTGATGCAGTCCTACTTGTGATTTTTGCCTTTGTTGCTGGTGATTCAGGTGTCATCCAAAAAATCATTGCCAATGTCAAGGAGCTCTTTACGCATTCACCTGGGAGTTTTATCCTTTCAGATCTTCTGTTTAAGACTTTAATCCGTTTTAATTTTTGTGACTGATGTAACATAGGGGTCTTGTTTCATTCCTTTGCATATAAACAGTCCATTTTCATTCTTTTGCATAAAGTATACTTTGATTCCCTTTTCTTGAGTGAATCTACTATAGGTTTTTGTTTTCTGGTTACCATGAGGCTTACTTGAAACATTTTACTGACAAAACAGTTTATTTTAAGCTCAAAATAGCTTCCATCACATACAAAATCTGTGCTTTTTTATCTCCCCTATTTTATGCTGTTGATTTACATATTTTTGTATTGTATATCCATTTAATATTATAGCTATAGTTATTTTAATGCTTTTGTCCTTTAAGGTTTATACTGATACTAGAATTAAATGGTTAACACACCACATATTATAGTATTAGAGTATTCCAAGTCTGACTTAGAATACCTATATTTACCAGTCTGTTGTATATTTTCATGTCATTAATTAGCATCTTTTTGTTTCTACTTGAATAACTCCTTCCAGCATTTCTTGTGAGGCCGATCTGTGCATGAGTGATAGTCACTCAGTCGTGTCCAACTCTTTGTGACTCCATGGATGAGAGCCTGCCTGGCTCCTCTGTCCATGGAATTCTTCAGGCAAGAATACTGGAGTGGGTTGCCATTTCCTTCTCCAGGGGATTTTCCCAACCTAGGGATCGAACCCGGGTCTCCTGCATTGCAGGCAGATTCTTTATTATCTGAGTCACCAGGGAAGCCTACTATTAAAGAGACTTGTCTAAGTATAAAAACAGGGCAACTCAAAAAAGTATCAGCATATATATACTTGACTTTATCTTATAATCTATAGACAATATATTAGAATATGTAATGAATCCGTACACCTTTTCCAAAGGAATACCCAAGACAGAAGTAGCAATAAAGTTGTAAATGACAATCATCAATCAGATGAAATAATTTAGATGAAGGCCAATCTAGTGGTGATGAATTCCTTCAGCTTTTGTTTGGGAAAGTGAAGGATGGCTTTGCTGGCTAAAGTATTCTTGATTAGCAGTTCTTTTCTTTCAGGACTTCAAATGTAACCTGGCCTGCAAGATATCTGTTGAAAGATCCACTGTTAGCTTCATGAGGGTTTCCTTGTATGAGAGAAAATTTTTTTCTCTTGCTGCTTTTTATCTGTCTTTGATTTCAGATAATTTTATTAAAATGTGTCTTGGAAAAGATTATTTTGGATTGAAATGATTGGGTGATTTATTGGTTTCATGTACCTGGCTGTCCAAATCTCTCTCTTGGTTTGGGAAGTTTCCAGCCATTATTTCTTTAAATAAATTTTCTGTCTTTCTCCCTCTGGGAGACCCATTGTATCCTGGGTCTACAATGATACATATATTGTTTCACTTAGTGGTGTCACATTAGTCCCATAGTCTTTCTTCATTCCTTTTTTCTCCTCCTGTCTGGATAAATTACAAGTGATCTTTTTGTGGGGTTCACTCATTCTTTCTTCTTTAAGGTACAGTATGCTGGTGAAGTTATTCTTCATTGTGTTGTTCAGCTAAAATCTTGTGGTTTTTTTTTTTAATGCTTTCTCCTCATTGAACTTATTTTGTTTTTGTGTTTTCCTGATTTCATGGAATTCTTAATCTGTGTTCTCTTGTAGCTCTCTGAGCATATTTAGAACAAGCATTTTGAATTATCAAGAAATTTATGAATCTCTATTTCCTTGTGGTCAGTTAAGGGAAAGGCTACCCAATCCAGTATTTTGGCCTGGAGAATTCCATGGACTATACAATCCATGGGGTCGCAAAGAGTCAGACACGACTGAGTGACTTTCACTTTCACCATAAGTTTACTGTTTCTTTGCTGTTGTCATATTTTCCTAATTTTTCATAATCCCTGTATCCTTGCATAGGTGTTCATACAGGTGTTGGTTGCAGACACACAGTGGTGAGGACCAGGGCCAGCAGCAAGGGCCTGTACCAGCTGTGGGCACATGGGTTGCTGTGGGGGCCCTGGCTGTTGGTGTGTATCCTGTGGCTGCAGGGTGTCTCCACAGGCACTTACTTGACAGTGAAGCCAGTGAAGGGAGTCAGGTTAGGAACATGTAGGTGAACAGCTGCAAGGGTAGTTGCAGGTGAGTGCAGTGGTGCAGACAAGAGATAGGGCTGAATCTGGGTCCAGATGCAGTTAATGGGGTCCTATTGCCAACAAAGGTCCATCTAGTCAAAGCTATGGTTTTTCCAGTAGTCATGTATGGATGTGAGAATTGGACTATAAAGAAAGCTGAGCACCAAAGAATTGATGCTTTTGAACTATGGTGTTGGAGAACTCTTGAGAGTCCCTTGGACTGCAAGGAGATCCAACCAGTCAATCCTGAAGGAAATCAGTCCTGAATGTTCATTGGAAGGACTGATGCTGAAGCTGAAACTCCAATACTCTGGCCACCTGATGTGAAGAACCGACTCATTGGAAAAGACCCTGATGCTGGGAAAGATTGAAGGCGGGAGGAGAAGGGGACAACAGAGGATGAGACGGTTGGATGGCGTCACCAACATGATGGACATGAGTTTGAGTAGGCTCCAGGAGTTGGTGATGGACAGGGAAGCCTGGTGTGCTGCAGTCCACGGGGTCGCAGAGTCAAGACATGACTGAACTGAACTGATTGCCATGCAGTCCTATGGCTGTAAGGTACTGCCACAGGCACACAGCAGTAGATGTTAGTGACGTAGTTCAGGCCAGAGGAGTGCAGTGCACACCTGGCAGTATGTTAACTGCCAGTGAGTCGAGAGGTCTAGTCCAGTGACTTGAGACATGGCTGAATCCAGGCCTACAAGCATTTATGGGGAACTTGGCTGACAGCATGCACTTCCATGGCCATAGGACAGCACAACAGGTGTGCACATGGCAACAGAAATTGGTGACAAGAGTCAGGCTGTCAAGGACTTCCCTGGCAGTTCAGTAGTTAAGACTTTGCCTTCCAGTGAAGGGAGTATGGGTTTGATCCCTAATTGGCGAACTAAGATCCCAGGTGCTTTGTGGCTAAAAAACCAAAACATATAAAACAGAAACAATACTGTAACATATTCAATAAAGACAAAAAAAAAAAAAAGAGGCTGGCAGTATGCAAATGCACAGCTAAAGGAGCTAACCTCAAGGGTGCCTATGGTGGTGGAGGTTAGCTATGGGGTCTAGGCTGGTGTCTTACACTCACCCAGCTGCAGAGGTCTTGACTATGTGCTCTTGTGGATCCCAGGCTCTGGAGGAGGGAGTGGAGCTGAAGGGAGTAGAGAAGGACTCAGGCAGCTGGTGTCTGTAAATGTAAGTATCTGTTGGGCAAAAACTGGTGATATCTGCAGGGACTCTGTGGCTGTGCTGGCTGTTGGTTTCTTCAGTGCTGGGGTCCTCTGCAGAACAGCTGACTCGGAACCATGGTTACTCCCACTGTGTGACAGATACTGGTGGCCCTTGCTCTTCTTCCTTGTTCCTAGCTACCTCTGTTCCCCTCAGCTGTGCCAGTTTCTGGGTGGAGTGAAACCTAAGTGAGTCCTTCGTGTGATGACCTGAAAGCTGGGGAGGCTGGCTGCTTGCCTGCTCCTCCTTTTCCAAGAAAACTTTCCAGCTGGGTTGTCCCATCTGGCACTGAGCCTTGGTGGCCAGGGTGAGTGGGATGATGCAGGAAAATGAAGCAGTACTTCCTTTTGAGTTCTTCTCAGGTTTCTTCTTTTGCTCTATTACTCAGGCTTAAGTGGACTCCTGAGCTCCCCTAGAGCTGTTTTTGTTCCTGGATAATTATTTTTTGATCTTTGTTGGGGGAGGCTGGGGTCTCCTACTTCACCATCTTGGTGACGTAAGTCTCAAAATTTTTTTGTTTGACTTTCAAATAACTCCTAATCAATTGTAAAATTATCCAACTCCTATCTACTGATTGAATGAATAAATTTAAAATTTACTTGCTTATTTAAGTCCTATAACTCTATAAAGTAGGTACTGCTGTCATTCACATTTTAAAGAGGGATAAACTTAGGTTTTCAGTGGTTCAACTGCCTATGTAGAATCACAGGTGTATTAAGTAGTAAATCTGGCCATGTATGCAGGCATAACTCCAAAATCCACGCTTCTGAACAGTGTGCTTTACTACAGACCACTAATACCCCATAGCCTCAGCGCTTACCAGACAGCCTTTAACAAGCTTCCTCAATAACAGTCATGGACCTTATGCCCTGGCATGTGCAGCTCTAGAAAGATCTTCTGGAATTAAGATGTATACGTTTTACTTCACACATCTGGCTGCTGACATAAGGAGCTTTCCTCAAGGAAAGTAACAAATGCACCCACAGCCCATCCCCTGCTTAATTCCAGTCCTTATCTCTCTCCTCTGCACTGTCCCCACTACTCTGAAACACAGACCCTGGAGCATAGCCTGTCTTCAGAGGCCTTTATCTGAAGGTTAAGTCCAGGGCAGGCACAAAAATATTATGGGCATGAATTAAGATGTAAATGGAGAGGCATCTGGAGAAATTTTGGATTCTATCCACTGTAAAATAATCTCAATTCCTTTTCTGATTGTCAAACTCCACAGAACCCAAAAGTGCACAAATTTCCTTTCCAGCTCTCTGCCCCAACCAGGTCTCTGAAGGTGAGATGCTGGAGCCTTGGGAGGCTGGAGGCAGTGAACTTCACATGTGCAGAGCAGAGGACTGCACCTTGCCTTCCCAGTGTCAGAGGCCCAGTTCGTCACTTTTCTGGGTTCAGTGGACATTAACTTCTATGGTCCCTCCTTCAGTTCAGTTCAGTTCAGTTCAGTGCTTCCTAAATAAATAACCACTTCTCTCTGGAGATGCTCCTCTTTTATAATCCCAAGAAGATGGTTTGGAAATGGGCTATAATCACACCTTGACTCTATACTAACATAAAACTACCACAAATGTATGTCACCAATATATCCACTTCATTTATGAATATAGGTACAACATTTAAATAAAGCTGAAAACAAAGGCCAACAATTAAAAAGTGTCATATCCATGATAATCAGAGTTTCTTCTGGGTTGCAAATTATGTTAAATTGGAAAAATTACAAAATTATGAAACAAAAATGAAAAAATACAAAAAACCAAATATTAACCAAAAGAAACCCCCTTCTCAGAGTTAACTTTAAGTACCAGCTCTTTTTTTTTTTTTTTTACAAATGAATTGTGACTATTTTTTCATTGAGCATACAGTGAAAATCTTTATTGGTAAATAAATTTTAATAATATAAAGTGTCCCTCTTATGTCCACAATAATACTGCCAAGAGGTTTACAAGTTCAAAGAAAAATATGTAGACATAAATAACATATGCAGAATCTATATGAAGGAAATGAACTTTATTAAACAACAGCTTAAAAAGATCTGAGTAATTAGAGGTACAAGTCATTTCTCTGAATAAAAAATGAAGTATATTATGGCACAACATTCCCAACAAAATCTCAAGTTACTTATTTCTTTTGGTTTCATTGCTAGAACAAATGTAAATTTTATGTGTAATATTGGGAAGAGCCAAACATTTTGTGAAAATGGAGACTAATGCTTATCTGAAGTATCTTTAATGACTATAATAATCTAAATATTTTAGCTTCGAGTGGGGAAATATACATGTTAAGTCCTAAGATTGTGATAAGAATTTAGTCTATGATAGTGTTTCAAAGAAGTGGAGAGAAATGGGCCTATTTAATAAGTGGTGTTGGGATGGCAGAGTAAGATAGTGTGAAAATAACAGGGATTCAACAGGATAAGCCTTCCCCAGAAAACACAGATAAAGGGGTAGGTTCGGGGCAACCTACCAGTTGGAACCTGCAGTCTCCAATTGGAAGCAATAAACAGGGGTAGTGGCTGAAGACATATAGTTTACCCTTGAGTTGAACCCTCCCGGAGTCTATGGCTCTGCCAAGTATACTTTCCCTGCCAAGTATACACTGTATATGAAGTGATAGGTAGTATCAGGCAAGAGGAGGTCAAGTTCAAGTTAGAAAACGGGCCCAATGCCAAAACAAAACAGGTTATACATATATATGCATTACACACACACATACACACAGCTTCCTCCAGATATTCAAATGGCTCCTTCCCTCCATGCTGGCCTCCCCATTGAGGTCTTCCCCTTTCCACACTACATAAAATCACTTTTTCTGACAACTTCTCCCATTGTATGTTTATAAATGGGAAAATTTTATACTTATCACCATCATGTTCTCCCATGGGGATGTATTTTCCTGATATGGCTGCAGACAGCAAGAAGGACACAAGCTATCTGGTCATGATGACTTTTCGATAAAAATATTCTAGAATGGGTTCTCATTGCCTTATTTTTAACAAAGGATTATTCCTGGATGAATACAGACATGGGGTCAGGAAGAGATGATATCATCTGAGGTAAATGCCAACTCCATGTACACAAGAATAGGTTATATTACTAGAAGAATGTATGAGTTGCAGTAGCCACTACATAACCTTTAAGTACATAATCTCAAATCCCTCCCTTTTGTCTGAGGAACTAAGTCTCCCCTTTCCCAGCCTGCCCCTCCTTTCACACTCAGGCTTGTCTTCCAGACAATGAGGAACTGGTGTCTACTCTTGGACACACACTGTTTGAGAGCAGGTTCCCCTCAGATACTTGGGGAGGTGGAGAAGTGAGGTTTAATATTTTTCATGCCACCCTGAACATGTTTGGAGTCTAGAGTATGGAATGGTTGATGCTCTCTGGGCTCACAATCCTCATCTACAAAATAGGGGAGGTTATCCCTATGTAAAAGAGGTGGTCTTATCCTGAACTTACTTTCAATAACACACAGGCCAAAAGTTCTCAGTTGTCTAACCCCTCAAAAGAGGCTCAAGTCCTTAGAGAATAAAGAGGGTTTTCAGAATTCCTTGAAGCCCCTAGTGACAACAAGCTCTGCTCTTGTCAGTCTTTAATTATATTTCTTAAAATGGAAGAACTTGGTGAAGTATGGCAGCAATGATTTGTGCCCATGGGGTACTGGAATTTCCTAAGCTTTCCTAGGACTATGCTGATTATGCCAGGGCCCATACTGTGAGAAGAGGGCATACATACTCTTTGGAGTGTAACAGAAGAGTGCATGTACAGATTGAAGAACACTCTTCTGTTACACTCCAAAGAGTATGTATGCCCTCTTCTCACAGCATGGACAGCATATATCCTGGGCCTTTTGCCATGTAATTAACACATATATGGGCTCCCCTAGGGAGCAGACAGTAAAGAATCTGCCTGCGATGCAGGAGACTCAGGTTCAATCTCTGGGTCAGGAAGATTCCCTGGAGAAGGGAATGGCTACCCACGCTAATATTCTTGCCTGGAGAATTTCATGGACAGAGGAGCCTGGTGGGCTACAGTCCATAGGGTCACAAAGAGTCAGACACACTGAGCAACTAATACTTTCACTTTCTTAACCTTATCTATCTACATATAAAGATACCAGAGTCTTATTTTATGGGCATTTGAATTTTACCAGTCAGAAATACTGTCAAAATATTATATTTCAATTAAAAATCCCATAAAATGTACTTATTATAATATGAGAGTTAAACATCTACTCTTATTATGCTACCTAGAGAGGTAACCAGTTACCCCAGTGGTCATATCAAGCCAACAAGAAAAAGAACGAATTAATCAAACAGTGCAGAGAGGACTTGCTATTTATTTGGAAGAACACAGAGCTGCTAACCTCACACCACATATGACAAGAAACATCATGTGAGGTTATATGAATAATCAAGTTAACATGTCTGCTTCACATATATCAAACGAGAGACGTACCTGCCACAGAGCTCAGTTCCAAAAGGAATTTACTTATGACAACATAAAAGCACAATGAAGCAGAAATACTTAACTTTCAACTAGAAGAATAATTTTATTTCTAATACTAGGCCATTATATAGGAATTTACAGGAATAAAGAACACTGTGCTGGCTATTCAACAATAGCTCCACCCAGACCTTCCCCCTACTTTCTCTGTGCCCATGTGGGCTCACCTGCAGATGGCATCTGATTGGGTTCCAGGAATGTGGTCCATAATTTTGGAGATGACAATATCTCCTATGAGACGGCCCCTCCTCCACAAGAGCAGCAGGTCTTACTGGGCTCTGGTTAACACCTGCTTTCATCCTTTGCCCTTATGGACTTAGAATGGTAATGGCCTCCCGGGGACACTAATCTCTAGGTGCTTCAATATCCCTTGTTTCTGGCCAAACCACTGTAGTAAGTCTGCCATGAAAGTCTTCTTAGTTGGATCAGAA
The DNA here is from genome assembly GCF_019320065.1 of Cervus canadensis. Classification (NCBI taxonomy): domain Eukaryota; kingdom Metazoa; phylum Chordata; class Mammalia; order Artiodactyla; family Cervidae; genus Cervus; species Cervus canadensis. Next base: position 80,421,329 of record NC_057393.1, read on the forward strand.
TTCTGTTTTTCACTAGATACATGGCTAATACAAACAGCCCTCCCTATATTAATTTGTCAAAGGAAATAATTCATCTCTAAAACTGCTGTATAGAACATTAACACTTCTATTAGAAAAGAATTCATTTGAATCAGGTGAATGCCTTCAGTGCTAAATAACAGACATCTCCAAGAATAAACAAGAAGCCTCTTTTGCCCCAGTAATACAAACTCCTAGTAGATAGCAGGTCCAGAAAGGGTTGTGCAATTCAGTGACCGCACCTCTGAGTCAGGTTTTTCCCATCTTGGGTACTGTTCTCTTCAGGCTCTTGCCCATCCAGGCCACAACTATAATCTAGTATAACATACAGCCATGAAAAAGTCCAGCAGAAGAGACATAATCTCTTCTCATGTCATGACAATATTTTATCACTGAGTTCTTTCCCCAAAGCACCAAGAATATTTTCCAAATATCTCACTATTCACCTGTCCATCCCAACAAAATCACTAGAACAGAATATTCATGATTAGCTTAGACTAATGTGGATTTACCCCTAAATCATCTGGGAAAAGGATGGACAAAAAGACAAAACGTGGCCCAACAAGGAGGAAGCAGGGAATGGCTATTTGGTGGGCAGCGTTTCTTGGAACTGCTTATCAGTGTTTTCCAAAGAAGCAAAGAAAACAGTAGGACAAAGGAGAGAGAGATAGTATATTACCTTCTATTAAATTAAATACAAATACATAATTCCTGAGTTACATACAACTTGGGTTACACACATCACGCCCAAATAGATACAGCAATAAAGCACCAAGAATAGGACAGAAGCATTTCATTATACAACACTACTTTTTATTTGCTGAATACTGTGAGCATTACTGTTCATAACTGATGTTAACCTTTGCAAAATTTATGCAATTATCATTGTTACTAATAGCATTCACATTATTGACTGACCCAAGGCAGCTGAATAACCTCAGGAAAATATTGTTTGGCCTTTTTATGGAAGTGGAAGCTCAGTAATAATGGCCATACTCATTCGCATATGCCAGCAAAGTCAGAAGAAAAGTAAGCAATAGGTAGTAAAAGAGCATATACTGGCCACATTACAGAGAGTCTCTGATAGTACTGAAAATAGGATTGATGCATAGGTAGTTAAAAACCTCACAAAAAACATATTTTGGCTTCTTTTTTGAAGAGGCCATTCAGCAGTAATGGACACAGCCATTTATCTATGGAAATGGGAGAAGGGGTATGTGGCTAGTATTTTAAATTTGCCAAACGTATTTTCATATATACACAGTGATGTACCACTGTAAATATTTGACAGCAGATCCTCTGAGAAAACAAAAATCCTAATTTGTAGAGTTTGTCAATTATCATGGTGTAAATACTCCCACTAATGCCACACTACCAACACGATGGCACTGATGTATAGTGCTGGTCACAGATGTATAGTACTACATCATTATATAGTATTCACCATGCTGATTTAACAATACAGATAACCTAAGAACAAAGATAATAGCAAAACACTCTGAAATATTTAGGAAATAATGAGTGTTGAGTATGTATTACCTTTGTTTTTTTAATGTTATTTAACTGTAAATTAATATTTTAATTTTAAAATAATGACTGTGTTTAACAACTGGCTCATAAAATTCCTGAAAATTTATCAGCAGTGCTTGCAAGTTAGTATAAGCTTACTGTAGCACATCACTGTGTATTGGTAAGCATGTATAAATACATTTATATATATATATATATATATACACATAACTATTACAACCTAAGACATTGATGGTATCTAGTGGGGGAAATGCTAATACAGACTAGTAACAGTTAATGAAGGGTTTAGATTTTCTCTTCATAAGCATGTTAGGCTCTAATATACAAATCAAGAATACCTCAAATTTCTATGATATTATCATACCCACAAAAGGCCTCCAAACATTAAGGACTCTTCACATAAATGTTTAATGCTCTTGTCATTTAACTTCTTTAAACTTCAGATTCCAATGTGAATATGACTGCAAATGAGTATCACCCATTATATTAACAATAAAATTTTTGTATCACATCCAGAATATGGCACTACACAACATAAATTCTAGACAAAGGTGTTTTTTTCCACCATATTATGTAAATGAATTTCCCTTCAATATAAATTTTCTGATGAAAAGTTTTACTTTTTTTGGAAAGCTTTTACATATTCAAAGCACGAATAAGGTTTTATTCTAGTACTAATTATCTGAACTACAACAAAATCTCACTCTCTAAAGGAATTTGTGATATTCTTTGGGTTCCATTCATCTCATTTTAAAAACCTGTATAACAAATTTCAAAGAGTGGATGAAGCCTTCTGAATGTTCAGGATGCTGAAAGAGCTTTGACCCTTGTGTGAATTCTCTGATGTTTAGTGAGTACTGACCTCTGACTAAAGGTTTTCCCACATCCATTACACTCATAGGGTTTCTCCCCTGTGTGAGTCCTCTGATGTTTAGTGAGAGCTGATTTCTCACAGAACGTTTTCCCACATTCATTACATTTGTATGGTTTCTCTCCTGTGTGAGTTCTTTGATGTACAATGAGGTTTGATTTCACACAGAAGGATTTTCCACATTCATTACATATAAAGGGTTTCTCTCCTGTGTGTGTTCTCTGATGAACAGTTAGGGCTGACCTGTGGCAGAAGGATTTTCCACATGCATTACATTCATAGGGTTTCTCCCCTGTGTGTGTTCTCTGATGTTCGGTGAGGTTTGACTTCACACAGAATGTTTTCCCACACTGCTTACACTCATAGGGTTTTTCTCCTGTATGTGTTCGCTGATGGTTGGTAAGATGTGGTTTCTGACAAAAGGATTTCCCACATTCAGTACATTCATAGGGTTTCTCTCCTGTGTGTGTTCTCTGATGCTGAGTGAGGTTTGACTTCTCCCAGAATGTCTTCCCACATTCACCACACTCAAAGGTTTTTTCTCCTGAGTGAGCTCTTCGAAGTTGGGTGAGATGTGACTTCTTGTTGGAAGTATTTCCGTTTTCATTGTGCTCATAAGGTTTTTCTCCCATGTTTACTATCTGATGTTTAAAGAGAGCTGACTTTTCCCATGTTTTGTGACTGACTTTATATTCCTGGGGAATCTTTCTTGTGTAAGTTCCCTGATGGATAACGAAAGTTGAATTGTCACAGAAAATTTGCCCATATTCATTATATTCATAAGGATTGTCTCCCGTAAGAGCTCTCTGATGTCCCAATCTTAAATCCATATAGAAGGACTTACCACAAATGCTGCATTCACATGGTTCCATTTCAAAATGAGTTCTCTGAGATAAATTGAGCTTCAAACTTTGGATGAAGGTTCTTCCACATTCATTATATTTACAATGTGCCTCTCCTATCTGAACTTTCTTATTTGTGAAAAAGGTTGCCTCTTCATGGTTGCCTCTTCTATTTTCATTATACTCAAAAGGCTGGTCAAAAATAGACTGAGTGAGATCCTGTCCATGATTGAGGACATTCTTTTGTTGATTATATTTATAAGATTTCCCTCCAGGAGGAGTTTTGTCATGCCCAATATCAAGGAGCAATTTCTCATATACATTAAACTCATCAGGCTTCTTTCTAGAATAGTTCTTTCTGTTAATAATTAAGCCTGAAATATTTTTCAAACTCAATTCACATGAGTCACATATTTTATATAGAAAATTGCTTGAAGGAATGGAGTCTGTACCTAGATTTAAAGTTTTCCTTACTCTGTCACCACTATCTGTACTTAATATTTTGTTGCTGGTGAAAGCAAGTTGCCAAAAATGTTCATCTTGATTTTCCTGGGTGCTCTCTATTAGGTCATCAACTTTCCAGTCTTCTAGAAATGAGAAAAATAACCACATCTTATGAATCCTAGTACATTTCTAATGGAATTCAACTTTTACACAAATGCCCTATTACACAGTCAGTTCTTTTGCTTTAGGCTCTGTTTTCTGGTGTGAACTCAAATCCAACATGTATTTTCTTTACTCTTCTGGTTTGAGTGGAATATAAAAACATGCTTTAGTGAAAATAGGGAAAGGAAACTGGCAATAACATTTAATTCTTTATTAATACAAACTTTAAAACTACACAGAAAAAGGTGAAATACATTAAAAACACAGGGAACCAGAGAGTGGCTGATTCAGAAATCAGGAAACTCAAGAGAATGGAGTGAGCCCAACAGAGACATTGAACAATGAATATCATTACACTGAAGATTAGTAGACAAGGGATTTCAGAAGATGAACTGTGTTTGGTGGAAACAAAGCAGTTTACTCCTAACCCCCTCGGACACTGATTACCTGGTGTGATTCCTACTAGGGTACTAACTTCTACTCTACACATCAACACCAGACTAAAGTTCTGAAAACACCAACTGCCTCAGGTTCAGAAGAATAGTCTGATAGCCCAGGATTCCTTTAATTCACATGGAATAATTATAACAAGACATGGTAAGCAAGGGATGGGGATTTTATTTAGGGAACAGGAAACTCCAAGAACTGGATGAGTTTAACAAGAGAGGTCTTTTGTTTTGTTCATTTGTTTTTAAAGAAAAATAGACTGTTTAAGAAACATATTAGAGGAAGAACTCAGTTTGACAGAGGCAGATCATGCTTTCTTGTCCTTACCTTCCCACAGCTTGATTACTGTGGTAGGATCCTCACTAATGTGCATGTTGCTATTCCTTTTTCCCATTTGACATATGAACATCAAAACAAATTTCTGAAGGTACCTACTTCCTCATGCTCTAAGGGACAATGCTTTAATCCAGACTCTAACTATCAAGTCTGCTTTCATATCTAGGTTAATTGTTTACATCAAGGTTTTCTGCTTTCATATCTAGACTCATCTGTGGCTTTTACTTACAGATGAGACCTATAAGATCATATTATTCTATTAATATATGGTTCTGAGGCCTTCAACAAACTTTATTGTAAAAATTCTTGGCTATTCTTTACTATTGATACTCCATGAAACGGGCTTTCCAGGTGGCTCAGACGGTAAAGAATCTGCCTGAAAAGGAGGAGACCCGGGTTCAACTGCTGAGTCAGGAAGATCCCTTGAAGAAGGGAATGGCTACCCACTCCAGTATTCTTGCCTGGAGAATTCCACGGACAGAGGAGCCTGGTGGGCTACAGTCCACGGGGTCACAAAGAGTCAGACATGACTGAGTAACTAACTAGGTGAAACAATGTTATTCATATGTTAAAAAAAAAATCTAAAACAGTCCTGAGCCCATGGCTCCAAAGACTAACTGATAATAGTTATTATCTTGACAAACACAAATTAAAACAAAAACTGAATTCATATTATGAGTTCAAGTCACAATTCTGTAAATCCATTAAAAAATATTTGTGCGGTTCTAGCTGGATATTTAACAAATTGCTCATTCCCAACAACACACCTTTTATGTAATTAGTTACACTCCAGCCTTGGCTCTCCCTGGGACCTGAACATCCTCCAGGAAATGCTACTTTAATTTAAAACAACAAACCACAAAAGTAATAATAAAATAACAAAGCCAACAAACTCTACAAGATCCCTATCATTTTCAGTCTCTACCTGCTGCCTTTAGAAGTTACTACCTGTTTAATTCACTGTAAGATAAGATAAAACAAGTCCATTGCTCAGTGATACACTCTGTGTCATGACCACAGTCTAGGCAGGTGTTAGCAAAATTCTATTTCCTCTGACTTTGCTAAGGAGATAGGACATTTGTGATTCTTAAAAACTGATGTGCATATGAATTATTTTCAACCTGTACTTGAGGATAAAATAAGGAAATGTGCATTTAGTAAAAATACTATAGAATGCTTTCTGAATGGATGAAAAAGAGTGATCTCTTCTAAACTTGGTTCAACAAAGTAATTATTAAAATATCAGAATCAGGAAAAGTATGAAAGGAAAGTATGGATACTTCTAGTTCTGGCCTCAACTATGTACTTTATACTATATATGGTGTGTATGTATATATATGTATATATGTGTGTGTGTTTGTGTGTGTATCTATATATACTGAAAGTGAAAGTCGCTCAGTTGTGTCCGACTTTGTGACCTCATGGGCTATACAGTCCATGGAATTCTCCAGGCCAGAATACTGGAGTTTCCTTCTCCAGGGGATCTTCCCAACCCAGGGATCGAATCCAGGTCTCCCACATTGCAGTCACATAGATTCTTTACCAGCTGAGCCATGAGCGAAGCCCAAGAATACTAGAGTAATATACATATGAAACCTCCTATTCCATCTCAGATTCTAATAATTATCTTAGGCTTCTCTTTGGGAAAACAAAATCTCAGCAATGATAGAAACCCTAAGCAACAGTCAGATCATCAGGTCTGAGTTTTGGGGCTACAGATGCTAGTGGGTTAGGGTTATAAAATATAGACTATTTAAGTTATAGCAAAAAATTGATCACTAACTTAAAATAAGTGAAATAATAATAACAAGCATTATAGACCATGCAATGTTTAAACACTTTGCATACCCAATTTTAATTCAGTTACTTAAAAGGCAAAGTGAAAATGATAGAAAAAAGAGAAAATATTTTAAAGTGAAATTTAAGACATAAGATAGCATGAAGTTTAAAAAGAGCTCTGAAGAGCAGTAAAAAAGACACAGATATGTAAAACTGGGCTAGACTGTGACAGTCACTGAAAGGAGACTTTGATTTCATTTATTAATAAGGATCAACTTTGTTAGGCTAGTGAAAGATAAACTGGATGCTTTAGGTAGAAAAAAACAACTAGGAAGATCAAGTTAGGTATCAGTGACAAGTGAGAAAATGAAGAGATGAAGAAGATGGAAAAGAAAATAACATTAGGAATTTGAAAAAACTAGTAACAGGGGATAACAGGTGCAGGACACTAAACCCATGGTTGCCGTTTAAGGTAGTAATGGATGGCTGAATGTTCCTTATTTGACCCCTGGGAAACCAGGCTCTCTAATTTTCAAGTGACTCAGACTGTTCCCCTCAATCTCCTCTAATGACAAGATTTAGTGGATTTACACACCTTGTAAAAGCAGTACTGCCCCATGACTACCTCTCTCATTTACAAACAACCACTCTCTAGGAAAGGGGCCAGCAAATTCTGACTGCAAGGTCGTGGGCCTAGAACTAAGGATGTTTTTAAGTTTTTAGAGGGAAATATACAGAAAAGGCAGCAGAGAGGAGTGAGGAGGAAGAGAAAGAAGAGAAAGATGTAAGAGGAGGAAGAGCAGCAGCAGCAACTGAGACCATGTGTGGCCCACAAAGCCTAAAATATTTACTGTATGGTCTTTTACAAAGAAGTTGTGTGTATGTGTCTCCCAGAGTCTAGCAGTTATCCCAAGCTTCTTGTGTCCAATTGTACTAACTCTCCTCTCTAATCTCTCCTCCAAATTTTCTCTCTCAGTAAATGGTACTCTAAATTATCAGGTACCGGAAACAAATCATTGGAATTCATGCTCAACTCCTCCTTCTCTCACACTCTATATCCAACCCAGTAACAAATCCTCTTGGCCTCATGTTCAAGATATATGTACAAATCCACCATTTTTTCAGCATTTCCAACATAGCCTGGGCAACCAGCTTCTCTCCTCTGAGTATACAATGGTGTCCTAACTGGTATTCCTTCCTTGCTTGTGCCTAAGCACCATCCACCCATCACATGGTCACAACGGAGAAGTCAGAGAGATTCTTTTAAACTGTAAATCCAATCGGCTAGCTTAATTTGACTTATATATACTGAAAAAAGTCTGAGGATTTCCCACACCACTCAAAATAAAATTAATATATCTACCATAGTCCATGCTACTTATGACATCATCTCCTACCAATCTCCCCCATGCCCACTCACCTCCAGCACCATGACATCCTTATCATTCCTCAGACACTCTAAGAGCACACTAGTCCAACAAGTTTAGCACCAGCACCTGATGTTCCCTCTGCCTGGAGTATTCAGACTCCACAGACCTCATGCTTTAGTTTATTAGAGAGTCATACCTACTATGTACCTCATAAAATACATTTTCTCTTGAAGTGAAGTGAAAGTCGCTCAGTCATGTCCAACTCTTTGCAACCCCATGGACTATACAGTGCATGGAATTCTCCAGGCCAGAATACTGGCGTGGGTAGCCATTCCCTTCTACAGGGGATCATCCCAATCCTGGGATTGAACCCAGGTCTCCCGCATTGCAGGCGGATTCTTTACCAGCTGAGCCACAGGGGAAGCCCATTTTCTCTTGAATTCTGTACCAAATAGTACATTATCATTCTCTAACCCCCTTTCCACTACTTCAGCTCTTCACAGTACTTACCACCACTCAACACCATGTATGTGTGCATACATGCACATACATCTTCATACACACACACACATATGCTTTTTGTCTTTCACTGTAATAAACACTCTGATAATAGGGACATTCTTTTAATTATGCATAAACATAATTGGGTCATATTGAATGCTCATCATGTATTTGTTAAATGAATATAGGGAAGTATTACATGAATCATAGCATCTAACAAAAGATGTCCAAAGGCAATAGATGGAAGGTGGACAATTTTAAAATAATAAAGAAAAATTATCTCTGATGGAGCCAACTGGGTTTGGATTATGAATATAGGTAGATGACTCTAAAATGTCAAAGAACAAAGGGAAGCATTTATGAGTGAAACTGACATACAGAAGAATGTGATTAAGGTAACATAAGTATTTGGGCCAACTGTCAATCACTTTCAAAGGTCAGGAGTTGGAACCATACACCAATGGCCTAAGATCTCATTTCCTCTGGCTTCCATCTGCTTGTGAACTCACTAACTCACCTGAGCGGCACTGTTTTGGGCATCTTTCCTCTAGTATCCAAGGCTCTTCTCCTTGCTCAATCTTGAAGACCACTTCAGGCTTAGTAGTGCAATTCCCTGTAAAGAGAGTAACATAGGACTATGGCTGAACAGTCTGGCTTCAGGAACTCTAAAAAAAATGATGGGCAAGAAAGGTACAGTTTTGGGAGCTATCTAAAAGAGGTGCCTAAATAAACCAATCCCCAAAGAGGTACGACTACAGCAACCTTTATAGTGGCCAAAAGGGATTAGTCATTTTAGGGCCTTGAATCTCCATCAGAAAATTTCACAGGGAGTTTTTACATTTCATCAGCTAAGAAATGCACGCTACTGGTAATCATGTGGAAAAAAATTCTTACCTACTGAGACAAGGTGGCTATAATTTTCTAGGATCACGTCTCTGTATAATATTTTCTGAGCAGGATCCAGCAGGTACCACTCTTCCTGGGTGAAGTCCACACAAACATCTTTGAATGACACTTGCTCCTGTAACAGTACATTCCTTTACTATATGAAATTGTCAGAGCTATACGAGTGGAAAATATTTAAAAGAATGACTTTGCCAACAAAGGTCCGTCTAGTCAAAGGTATGGTTTTTCTAGTAGTCAGGTATGGATGTGAGAGTTGGATATAAACAAAGCTGAGTGCTGAAGAATTGATGCTTTTGAACTGTGGTGTTGGAGAAGACTCCTGAGAGTCCCTTGGACTGCAAGGAGATAAAATCAGATAAAATCTGAAAGGATATTAATCCTGAATACTCATTGCAAGGACTGATGCTGAGGCTGAAGCTCCAATAAGTTGGCCACCAGATGTGAAGAACTGACATTAAAAAAGATGCTGGGAAAGATTGAAGGTGGAAGGAGAAGGGAACGACAGAGGATGAGATGGTTGGATGGCATCATGGACTCAATGGACATGAGTCTGAACAAGCTCCGGGAGTTGGAGATGGACAGGGAAGCCTGGCATGTTGCAGTCCACAGGGTTGCAAAGAGTCGGACATGACTGAGCGACTGAACTGAAATGAATCTCTTTAGTTTACTAAAAATTTAGGACTGCTCTCTTTAATGCTGGGCTCACTTGGTAAAGAATCTCTCTGAAATGTGGGAGACCTGGATTCGATCCCTGGGTTGGGAAGATCCCCTGGAGAAGGGAACAGCTACCAACTCCAACATTCTGGCCTAGAGAATTTCATGGACTGTATAGTCCATGGGCTTGCAAAGAGTCAGACACGATTGAGTGATTTTTGCTTTTTTTTTTAATGCTATACTATGTAGGATAAAAGTAGTATCTTGTATAAATTGAGTTTCCATGAGAGAGTGGAATGGTCCTAGTTGATACAAATATTATTCTTAATGAGGAGACATACACATTAACATGTATTAAACTGGAAAGTGTAGGAGCTAGCACTATACAAAAAGTAGAATGGGATGACCAAGAAAATGTTATTTCATATTATCTTTTGTATTATAAAGTTAACTTTCACTAAGGAAGTAAAACTTTCAGTTGTTAAAATGAAAAGAAGGATTAAAACTAATATGTTATAGTAATCAAGCTCATTCATGACTGATTAAAATGACCGGTTCTGTATTCTACCTGCCCAGCAGAGAAAAGGATGAATCCTCTCTACTTGAGATAATTTTTGGAGCCTCTCCTAATATCTGTGTTGTTAGATGCAATGCTCAACATCCAACAGAGAATTTAATGTTATATGATGAGACAAGACCAAAGGAAAAAGACAATAAAAGCATAACCATAATGGTTGTCTGAGGAGGCCTTACAAAAAGCTGAGAAAGAACAGAAGCAAAAGGCAAAGAAAAGGAGAGATATACCCACTGAATGCAGAGTTCCAAAGAAAAGCAAGGAGAGATAAGAAAGCCTCCCTAAGTGAAAAATGCAAAGAAATAAGAGGAAAACAACAGAATGGGAAAGACTAGAGATCTCTTCAAAAAAATTAAGAGAAACCAAGGGAACATTTCATGCAAAGATGGGCACAATAAAGGACAAAAACTGCATGGATCTAACAGAAACAGAAGATATTAAGAAGAGGTGGCAAGAATACACAGAAGAGCTATACAAAAAAGATCTTAATGACCCAGATAACTACAATGGTGTGACCACTCACCTAGAGCCAGATATCTTAGAATGTGAAGTCAAGTGGGCCTTAGGAAGCATCACTATGAACAAAGCTAGTGGAGGTCATGGAATTTCAGCTGAGCTATTTTGAATCCTAAAAGATGATGCTGTGAAAGTGCTGCACTCAATATGCCAGCAAATTTGGAAAACTCAGTAGTGGCCGAAGGACTGGAAAAGGTCAATTTTCATTCCAATCCCAAAGAAAGGCAATGCTAAAAAATGTTCAAACTACCACACAATTGCACTCATCTCACACGCCAGCAAAGTAATGCTCCAAATTCTCCAAGCCAGGCTTCAACAGTACGTGAACCATGAACTTCCAGAATTAAAGCTGGATTTAGACTAGGCAGGGGAACCGGAGATCAAATTGCCAACATCTGTTGGATCATAGAGAAAGCAAAGGAATTCCAGAAAAACATCTACTTCTGCTTCATTGACTACACCAAAGCCTTTGACTGTGTGGATCACAACAAACTGTGAAAAATTCTTAAAGAGATGAGAATACCAGACCACCTTGTCTGCCTCTTGAGAAAACTGTATGCAGGTCAATAAGCAACAATTAGAACTGGACATGGAAGAATGGACTGGTTCAAAATTGGGAAAGGAGTACATCAAGGCTGTATATTGTCACCCTGCTTATTTAACTTATATGCAGAGTACATCATGAGAAATGCCAGGCTGGATGAAGCACAAGATGGAATCAAGATTGCCAGGAGAAATGTCAATAACCTCAGATATGCAGATGACACCACTCTTATGGCAGAAAACAAACAGGAACTAAAGAGCCTCTTGATGAAAGTGAAAGAGGAGAGTGAAAAAGCTGGCTTAAAACTCAACTTTCAAAAAATGACGATTGTGGCATTCGGTCCCATCACTTTATGACAAATAGACAGAGAAACAATGGAAACAGTGACAGACTTTATTTTCTTGGGCTTCAAAATCACTGTGGATGGTGACTGCAGCCATGAAATTAAAAGACGTTTGCTCCTTGGAAGAAAAGCTAGGACAAACCTAGACAGCATGTTAAAAAGCAGACATATTACTTAGCCTACAAAAGGTCTGTATAGTTAAAGCTGTGGGTTTTTCCAGTAGTCATATATGGATGTGAGAGTTGGACCATGAAGAAGGATAAGCATAGAAAAACTGATCCTTTCAAATTGTGGTTTTGGAGAAGACTCTTGAGAGTCCCTTGGACTGCAAGGAGATCAAACCAGTCAATCCTAAAGGAAATCAACCCTGAATATTCACTGGAAAGAGCTGAAGCTGAAGCTCCAATACTTTGGCCATCTGATGCAAAGAGCTGACTCATTAGAAAAGACCCTAATGCTGGGAAACATTGAAGGGAGGAGAAGAAGGGGACAACAGAAGATGAGATGGTTAGATGGCATCACAGACTCAATGGACATGAGTTTGAGCAAGCTCCGGAAGATGGTGAAGCACAAGGAAGCCTGGCATGCTGCAGTCCATGGGGTCACAAAGAGTCAGACATGACTGAGTGACTGAATAACAACAACATAGGAGACTCAGATACTGTAACACAAAAGAACTTCAGAATAAATTATAATTAACATAAAAGAGGAAAATACGAACAAAATAAATGAAAGGATGGGAGAAGTCAACAGATACATGGTATGTGTGTTGTAGATAAAGAATTAATACAGCAGGCCTGAGATTGCTATCTTCTGAAAGACCTGCTGCTACAAGGGTGTCTTGTGGCTGGTATCTGGGAATTTGGAGTTCATGATGGTTCTTACCAGTCCTTGGTAAGAATGGTTCACAGAGCCTGAACTGTTTGTGTGAACTATATGGTTTTTGCTGCTCATGTACATTCCTTCTAGAGTCTGAAATTTTGTTATATGCTAAGCAAAGAATACCTGCATTGACTAGCCCCTGATAAACAATTTGAACACTGAGTGTCTAATCAGCTTCCCTGGCAGACATTTCACATTTGTCATCACATCGCATTGCTATAGGACTTAAGCCTGTCCTGGGAAAAGTCTTAGGAGCTTATGCCTGGTGTCCTCTGGACTAAGCCCCAAATATCCTTTCCCCTTGCTGACTGTGCTTCTTATCCTTTCACTTTAATAAGTCACAGCCCTAAGTACAACTACAGGCTGAGTCATCCCAGAAAATCACTGTACCTAGTGATAGTCCTGGCGACCTCTGATAAGTGTGCATACAAACATGTACATGTACATACATGCATTCATAAAATGGGCATTCCAAAGTTGAAAATTATAATATCTGAAATTAAGAACTCATTAGATGGCTTCATATACATCCAACAAAAGTATCAAAATACATACAGCAAAAAGACAGAACTGAAAGGAGAAACAGACAAATCTATAACCACAGCTAGAGACTTCAATACCCCTCCAACTGTCCTGAGAAATCAAGCAGGCAGAAAAGCAGTAAGTATATAGACCACCTGAACAGTACTGTCAATCAGCATGATCTGAAATTTCTAGAATATTCCATCCAAAAAAATAAACCATACATTCTATCATTCTATTCTACTTCTTATGGAACGTTCACCTAGATAGGTTATAGTCTAGGCCACAAAACACACCATAACAAATTTAAAACAATAGCTATAAAAACTATATTCTCAGACAACAATGGAATTAAAGAGAAATCAAAAAGCAAAAGGCAGCTGAAAAATCCCCCAAATACTTGAAAATTAAATAGCATATAGGTCAAAAAAGAAGTCTCAAAGAAATTTTAAACTACTTTAAATGAAATGGAATAAAAATGAAAATATCATGTATCAAAATTTGTGGCATGCAGTGAAATCAGGACACAGAGGGAAATTTATAGCATCAAATGTATATATTAGAAAAGACTTTAAATCAATAATCTAACCTTCTATCTTAGTAAACTAGAGAAAAAAAAAGGCAAACTGAGCCCAAAGCAAGCAAAATAAAGGAATTTTTATTAAAATAAATCAGTTGTGAAAGAAAATAGAAAAAGTCAATGAAACCGAAAGTTGCTTCTTTGAAAAGATCAATAAAATTTTAAAAAGCCTCCAATCTAACCAAGAAAAAAAGAAGCAAATTGTGAATCTCAGAAATGAAAGATAGATTGACACTATTAATACTAATGACATTAAAAAATAGGAGAAAAAATTAATAAATAAAAAATAATAAGAGAATACTACAAACAATTCTGTCCCTGAAAAATTGGGATCATAGATGAAATTGACAAATTCCTTAAAAGACACAGCTATGAAATTCACACAAAGGAGATACAGATAACGTGAACAGATTCATTTCTGCTAAAAAAATTAAATCAATAATTAAAATACTTCCGAAATAGAAAGCACCAACCCAGACAATGTCACTAGTGAATTCTAATAAACATTTAAGGAAAAACTAATACAATTCTCCATAATCTCCTCCAGGAAATAACACTTCCAAATTCATTACATGAGGCCAACATCTCAGACAAGAATATTATGAGAAAAATAATAACATAGATGCAAAAATCCTCAAACATGGGCAAATCAAATCTGACAATGTATAAAAAGAAATATAAACACAGCCAAGTGGAATTTATTGCCGGTATGAAAGGTTGGGTCAACATTAAAAAAACAACAAAAATAACACCACCACAATCCAACATATCAGAAAGTCAAAGAAGCAAAATGACACAATAATAGCAACTAATGAAGAAAAAACAGTCATTCATGATAAAGAAAAAAAAAAAAAACCCTCTCAGTAAACTAGGAATATAGGGGAACTTTCCCAACTTGATGAAGAAGAGAACGTCATACTGAAAGGTTGTTGCTGAACCACAAAAGACGCTGGGATTCTTGGCCTCTGGAGAATTCAATCTGGGGCCAGAGACGAGGCTTGATTGCTCAGAGCTTTTGTGTAATAAAGTTTTATTAAAGTATAAAAGAGATAGAGAAAGCTTTTAACATAGACATCAGAAGGGGGCAGAAAGAATACCTGCCTGTTAGTCTTTAGCTGAATGTTATATAGTTACTAGCAGTCTGTCAATGAAAGAAAGCAATGTCTCAAAACTCTGAGAATGGCACCAGGTCCCTCACCCACAAGAAGCATTTTGAGATAATCTTGGCATCAGGGAGGTCATGTGGCCATAAAAGATTTGACTTGAATCTTGTATAAAGGCAGATTACCATACAAATAGTTTCATTTACATGGATTAGGAGAACAATGTATGAGGATAACACAGTGGTTTGTCAAGTTCTAAGCCTTTAGGCCGAACCAACTTGAACACAGAGTCTGGGGTAAATGTATAGTATGTTAACATAGCTTAAGACAAACATTTCCATAAGAAAAATGTATTTGTTAGCTCAAAATTTGAGAAAAGTTAAGTTCAGGTGGAAACAGGTGTCATTACGGCAACAGTATTTTAAAAACTCTTTTTAAATTTGTGTAGAGAAGGGTAAAAAATCACTAGCTTGTTTCCTTCTGCTGCTTAAGAGAGAGATTTTTTAAAAAGTCTGATACTTGCAGCCTATTTCCTCCTTTTGGAGACCCCTGGCCTTCCTGCCTGTTACCCTCTCAATACTTAATGTTAGGAGATGACACTTTTCCCTGAAGTGCAGGAAAAGAGCAAGGATGCCCTATTTCAAGACTATTATTCAAGTCCTAGCTAGTATAGAAAGACCAAAAACAAAACAAATAGAAAAACCTGAAATAAAAGGTAGATGATTAGGAAGAAAAAATAAAACTGTCTTTATCTGAAGTCAACATGATTGTCTATGTAGAAAATCCCAAAGACTCTGCAAAAAGGAAAAGAATAAAATTAAAAGACATTTGATCCTTGGAAGAAAAGCAATAACAAACCTAGACAGCATATTAAAAAACAGAGACATTATTTAGTCTACAAAGGTCCATATAGTCGAAGCTATGGTTTTTCCAGTAGCCGTGTACAGATGTGAGAGTTGGACAATAAAAAAGGCTGAGCTCTGAAGAATTGATGCCTTCAAACTGTGGTGCTGGAGAAGACTCTTGAGAGTACCCTGGACTGCAAGATCAAACCAGTCAATCCTAAAGGAAATCAACCCTGAATATTCATTGGAAGGATTGATGCTAAAGCTGAAGCTCCAATACTTTCACCACCTGATGCTAAGAACCGACTCATTGGAAAAGATGCTGATGCTGGGAAAGACTGAAGGCAGGAGGAGAAGGGGATGACAGAGGATGAGATGGTTGGATGGCATCACAGACTCAGTGGACATGAGTTTAAGCAAGCTCTGGGAGATGGTGCTGCAGCCCATGGGGTCGCAAAGAGTTGGGCACTTTGAATGACCAAACAACAACAACAAATAACCAAGACAGTGTGTTATTGGTGAAAGAGGCCCATTTCATTTCTAAGAAAATGAAAAGACAAGCCACAGACTGGGAGAAAATATTTTCAGCATATATATCTAATAAAGAAGTTGCATTTAAAATATACAAAAGAATTCTGAAAACTTAATAGTAAGAAAATAAATTGCCTAATTGAAAAATGGACAAAAAATGTGAACAGGTCAAGTAAAGACATACAGATAGTTCATAAATTTATGAACAAATGCTCAATATCACTTGTCATTGTTGTTGTTTAGTCACTAAATTGTGTCTAACTCTTTGTGACTGTATCCCATCAGCCTCCTTTGTCCATGGGATTTCCCAGGCAAGAATACTGCAGTGAATTGCCATTTCCTTCTCCAAGGGATATTCCTTACCCAGGGATCAAACCCACATCTGCTGCATTGGCAGGTGGATTCTTTATCACTGAGTCACCAGGGAAGCCCATTATGTGTATTAGGGAAATGTGAATTAAAACAAAAGTAAGATACCATAACACATTTATTAGAACCATTAAATTTAAAACAATGACAATGTCAATTTCAGGTCCAATGCAGAACAAGAGGAATTCTCATTCATAGTTAGAAATATAAAATGATACAGCACTTTTGTAAAATAATTGGGTAGTTTCAACCTCGTACAAAGCTGAAGTCTTAACATATGATCAAGTATTTTTAATTTCACACTCTAGTTATTTGAAAACATATATCTATGTAAAAACCTACATATGTTTCTAGCAGCTTAATGCATAATGACCAAAAACTGGAAGGAACCAAGAGTCCATAGGTTAGTAACTTTGAAATAACTTATATATGTATGCTGGAATTGAACAATTAAGTAAATGAAATGAGGAAGGTGGAGGCCAGACTGCTGGAGTGGGAGTTACAGACAAGCAAGGGGAGAAGGTCAGAATGTTTCAGGTGATAATGATTACAGCAGGAGACATTAGTGTGAACTAATACTTAGCTTAATATAAATACAGATGGTTATATACTGAAATATTCACAGATATGTGTTAGTATACATATATTTTCTTGTTCAGTCAGCTGACAGGATCTATAAGGAATTACAAACCAATACATATATACTTTCTTGTTCAGTCAGCTGACAGGATCTATAAGGAATTACAAACCAATAGCATACTGAGCCCCCCATCTTGGTTTCTAATACCATGCTCCAATAAAAGGAAGCAGAGCTCTTCAGGGGAAATGGCTTATTCTAGGGCAGGAAATATGGGCCTGGAATATTTTCTATCACCAGAAAGTATAGAAGTACTCAAACAAAAACACAACAGTGGGATCTGTTGAAAGTGCTCTATTTAATAACCAAGCTGGAACAAACAATTTGAGCAACAAATTAATAAGGTAGTACTGGACTATAATAAGTAAAAAAAAATAACTAGCCATGAGTTCATATTGATAATAAACAGTGAGTTAATAAATAGAAAAATCTGTGCAGAATACCTAATAATTTATGTGAATACTCCACTGAGAAGGAGGTGGGGTATAACCCCCCACTTCCTTCCAAACAGTATATTATGAAAACAAAGGGAAAAAAGAGTAACTTTACCTTGGAGAAAATTAATACCGCACAGCTTCAGGCTGGTGATCAACAGCGGTACATCATTTGTTGAAAAGTGAAAAGTCATGTGAGAGAATTTACCCCTGATAAGACATGACCAAATGACATTTTACCTCTGTGGTCTTTCTCCAAGAAAACAATTACCCCAATATAATCATAGGAAAAATAGTAAGACAATTCCCATGTGAAGGACATTCTACAAAACACCTGATTTATACTCCTCAAAACTGACAAGGTCATCAAAAACAAGGGAAATTTGAGGAACTGTCACAGCCAAGGGGAGCCTAAGGAAACATGATGACTAAGTGAAATGTGGTATCCTGAAGCAGACACCTGCATGGGGAGGGGAGGGAAACCAGGAACACTTATCAAAAGACAAATGATATACAAGAAAATAATGTTCTGTAACTCATATGAAAGATAAGCATTAGTATCACTAACATGCAAAGAGCTAACCAGACATTGAAAAAAAGAAGAAAAAGCCAGAAAGCTAAGAGCAAAATGGGTAAAGGATGTGAACAGATCACAGAAACATAAAAACAAGACATCTTTTAGATATGTGAAAAAAATCTTCAACCTCACTCATTGTTAGGATAATTACAGATGTAAACTACATAAAATACTAATTTTTACCTATCAGATATCAAAATCCAAAAGTGAACCACATTATTTCTATGGGAGAAGCTGTGGAGAAAAAGCACTCTCATGCAATGCCAATGTAAATACAAAGTATCTATAATCCCACCAAACAGATCAAGTTTATCAATTGTAGTCAACCCTTTGGGAATTTATATATTCCAAAATATCATTTCTGGGGATTTACCTGACAGAATAAATCTCATTTCTGGGAGTGTATATGATAGAATAAACCTAATATACAAAGTTATTCATTAAAACATAGTTTGTAGTAGCAAAAGGTTGGAAATAGTTAATTACTAGTTTAATAAACTATGGAACATTCAGAATTGAATTTCTATGTGATTATAACAAAGAAAGAAGTAATCCATGTTCTGTTACAGAAAGAGTCCCTGGGACAAGCTGAAAAAAGAACTCAAAAAAGCAACCAAAAAAAAGAAAGAAAGAATGGGAAACAGTGTTTAGACTCACTACTTAGTGTGGCTCTCTGAGCAGCAGAATCAGCTCCATCTAATTAGAAATGCACGTTCCAAGGCCCCACCCAGATCTACTGAATTAAAATCTGCATTTTAAGACAGGTATGTACAGGTGCATCTAAACTTAAAAAGCCCTAATTATAATAGATTCCCTTTTAAATAAAAGATGAGGGCACAAACTTTCTTTCAACTGAATAAAGAAACACTGGAAGGACAAACAAAAAACCAGAAATAATGTATACCTATAGCTGAGTGACAATACACTGCAGTTCATCTGGGACTGTCCCAATACATGCCAGTTGTTCCAGCATAATTGTTAATAAAACCTCTCTCACTCTCAGTGAGAGTGACACAGTTTAGATGAGAAATAAATGTCACCCTACCTGGAGGAAGCCTAAGGTACAGAGAGGAAGGGATGTAAATTTTTACTTTCTCTGTATCACTTAAATTTTTTAAAAAACCATGTTAATATACTAACAATTTTAAAGTATTTTAATTTTTAAAGACAAAAGTTGTTAGGAAAAATAGGTATCTGAGAAGGGCAGTTGTCTAAGAACAGAGAAACAATGGATAAGCAATAAACCCAGGGATAAGCAATGTTGGGGCAAAAGGCAAAGGCAACTTCACGAGGCACAGAAGTTAGGAAAAGGAGAACTTGGAGCATAGCATCATAGACAACAATAGAGGAGACTTTCAAAACAGACTATGCATAACAGTATCAAATGCTGCAAAAGGGTCCAGTAAGACTAAGACAAAGACAAAAACTGGATTTGACTACAATTTGGTAGCTTCTTCCAGAAATGATTCAGGTGGAGAAGTATTGAAGGAACAAGACTGCATGTATTAGGTTGAAATTTAAATGGAAATGCAGAAACAAAAGCCAGGACTCTCTGCTACTGAAGCTAGAAACACAAATGAGCTGACACACGGTTTAATAAACCTTTAAAAACTTTAGAAAACTCATTTTAGATAAAGTGGGAATAAAAAAAAAACTCACCTGGGATTTGTTCATTTTTCACTTAGTGGAGGAGGGAGA
This sequence comes from Cervus canadensis, assembly GCF_019320065.1. Lineage (NCBI taxonomy): Eukaryota > Metazoa > Chordata > Mammalia > Artiodactyla > Cervidae > Cervus > Cervus canadensis. The sequence continues at coordinate 80,441,344 of NC_057393.1, forward strand.
GCTGAGGGAGAAAGAAGGAAGTAAGAACTTGGCTTGTTCTGTAGTTTCTGGATTCACCAGCCTACACAGCTCCACACACAAAACACTTACCTGCTCATGTGTGGCTCCCATTTATGTTGACCTTAGACCTTATACTTGTCACTGAGTGAATGTAAACATTTGCTTCTTACTGATTTATTCCCGGGCTTCCCTGGTGGCTCAGTCCGTAAAGAATGCTGGAGACCTGGGTTCGATCCCTGGATTGGGAAGATTTATTACCAATTTAGGTTTTGTGACACAGAAAAATTAAAACATGAGAGGATGCTTAACACAGAACAGTAAACTAAAACGATACACTAGGGAGTTGTCAAACTGAGGTTCTTACTGTTGTTGTTTAGTCACTAAGTCCTATCTGACTCTCATCTGCTGACACCATTAATCCTATGAGATAGGATAATCAAAGAAACCTCTGAAAAAAGGGATGGGAGTGTTTAAGGCAAGATTTGTTTTTTTAAAAAAGTTTGTTCTAAGCTGCTTACAATTTTCAAAACGATCTTTTAATAAAAAGCTAACTCTGACCTAACAAAATGACAAAATGGGCTGTGGCCCAGGAATCTGCAGACCTGACTTTCAATTGTGATTCTGTCACTAACAAGCTGCATGATCTGAGCCAGTCATCTTCTCGGGCTCATTTCTTTTTGCATCTTTCAATAAGAAACTGATAACCCAGAAAGGACCTGTCTGCACTACCATTCTGTATGTCTGAGGCAAAGGGGAGCAGGAACCTCAGCATTCCTCTAGATGCCATCAACAACGGAACACTGCTTGAGGGCAGCTAACCTCAGCGAAGAGTGCATTAGGAGAATTAGGAAAGGAAGAGGTGTTAGGGACGGATAATGACAGAATTTTAACTATGGCTGGTGAGCCTCTCAATCCCAACCATGGCTTCACAAATCTCTAAAGAGGTGACATTTCCTGTGTAGCCTGTGTGCCCACCCCGCTCATCTCCAGCTCACCTCTCTCTTCTTAAATTTGTCCCAGACCTTCCACCATCACACAGCCTTCGATGGCTTCAGGACACCGTGTCATGATTATATACAACAAATAACAAATAAAGATATAACAAATAAAAACTTAGGATCCGAGTAATGTTAACAGAGCCAAGAAAAGGCTTTGGTGGCTAGGTGATCCAGACCCTTCCAATCCATTTCACAAACGACTTAACTGAGGGGTCCAAGCTCCAGCTGCCTATACAGAACAAACGCAACAGCAGCTGACAAAACGTGGGCGCTCAAAACAACCCAAAGAGGCAAGCACTCTAGAGGTCTGCATTTTACAGATAAGAAAACCAAGTCTCTAGGCGGCAATTTGGTCCAGGAAATTCATTTATTTCTGGGCCCTGCGGGAGACAATGGTCTCCTACAGCCTCCCGGCTCCCCGTAAGCCCGGCGCAGGAGAGACGCATACGTCACTACGTGAAGTGCGCAAAAACAAGTCGCACAGGCGCAATCGCTCTTCCCCGCACCTCCTACCCGCCCCCCAACCCCGTGGGCCCAGCGCACACTTCACGCACGCGCACTCCCACCCGCGGCCACAGGACAGCGCCTCCCGCTCCGCTGAGGGGCGGAACACCTGCAGACCGAGTGAGCCTGAGAGGCCACGTTCTCACACGGAACTCTGGCCCCTTAAGGCAGAAGCGCCCTCGCCTGCCGTCCCTTCAGTTCTGCAGATGCTGTAGACTCCCGCGGTCTCGCAGTGTTCGCGGGGCTCCAACCCACCACCCGACACCGCTGCCTCGGCCGGTTCTCCCAGCCGCGCGGAGCCCGCTCGGCCCTTGCCCCCACCCTCCGGGGCTCACCCGCAGCTCCCTCGCCCGTGGACCTGGAGGCCAGGGATTGTTTCCCACGAGGGGCTGGAGGCCGCGGAAGGACGAGCCAGGAGGAGGAGGCGGGGATGCACATGCGCAGAGGGAGGGAGCGGCGCGGCGCGGCGCGGCGCGGTGCAGTAGCAGCGAGCTGGATCTCAGTAGTTTGCGTTGGAAAAGTGGCTGTACCTTTAGAAGCAAGCCTCACTCGTAAATTTTAAAAGTAAGCTAATAGTAGTGCAGTACCTGACTAACGGTTTTTTATGAAGATTTGGGATGTTTGTCTTGTAAAAGCACTTAGGATGAGTTCCGGCACAGAAATTGTTCAGTATGTTTCTTAAGATTATCTTTCAAACTATACACCATACCCACTCTGGAAATCAGCTGGAGCGTTTCTGCCTTGTTGACTGAACTGAGAGGTTACTATCTGTTATACTCATTTCTGCTACCTGAACCCTGGATTCTGTCCGTGTCCCATAGATGTACGTCAAAGCAGTGTGCATTTTTGACTAGACACATCAAGAAAAGTGGTACACTAACTTTATTTATGAACGTGAACAGATGTTATTTTAGTTTTGGTAAACTTATTTTCTAGCAGTTTAGACAGCAAATTTATGTAAACTAAAATGATATCTGTGAGCAGCGTAGTCGTTCTCTGGAATGAGGAAAAAAGCGACCTAGCAGTTCAGTATTAATAAAAATTGTTCACATATTCGAAACTGTTCATATTCAAACTTAAGGAAGAAAGCACTTTCTCATCTCTCCAAACCAACTATGTTTTCCCTGGAACCAAATATATATTATTTTATGTGGGCATTCTCATGACATTTTTCACACAGTATAATCATAAGAGCCTGTTAGTTGATGATGAACTTTTCGTAAAAGAATATGTAGTTAACTCTGTCTGGTCAACGTTATTTAAAATTTTTTAATAACTAAGTTGCTCTGATTGGTCCCATATACTCTTCACCCAGTTTCCCTCAATTGTTAACATTTTGCAAAACCGTGGTACATCTAGCAAAACTAAGAAAGTGATATGGGTACAATTCTAATGAAACTACAGAGTTTATTCGTTTTTCCATTAATGCCCTTTTTACAGAGCTAGGATTCAATCCAGGATACCACAGTACGTTTAGTCATCACATCTGTTTGGTCTCATCCAATCTTTAATAGTTTCTGGTCTTTCTTTGTCTTTTATTACCTTCAGATATGTGAAGAATAGTGATCACATATTTTGAAGAGTGTCCCTGAATTTAAGTTTGTCTGATATTTTCTCCTGATTGGACTAAGGTTTTAAATTTTTAGAAATATCACAGAGAGGATGTGTCTTTTATATATATATGAGGGGACACATGATTATCAACATAACTTATATTAGGCTTGGTTACTTCGTTAAGGTCAAGTCTGACAAGTTTCTCCAGTATCTTCAGGATTTTTCACTTTCCAATCTCTGCTTAGAAGTCCAGTGTAGACACTGGTTATGAAGTCCAGTGCACTCAGCGGGGGGCAGAAATAAGCTGCATCTCAAATTTAGGGTGATATTTTTAAACTGCCACATTTAGTAGTAAATTTGGGTTGAGAACCTTTGAGGTTATGCAGATATACTCTTTCTACTTAGAGTTTTGGCCACTACTTTTACCTTTCATTGGTGGATCTTGCATGCAACAGTTATTACTGTGGTATTCCAATTGGTGATTTAAGATTTCACCTCTTTCTTCTTTATTAATTGGAAATCTTCAGTAAGGGAAGATTTTCATTCTCCAAATTTGTTTATAACATCATTTATTTATATCAGTATGGATATTTGTTTTATTCCCAACTGTTTGAGGAGTGTGTAATTTCCTCGGTTCTGTCTCAATGTAAAGATTTGAAATGGCGGATCAGTGTTACAGCTTTGTTACAGCCCAGTTTTATTTGGGGAGCAAAGGATAGTACATCCTGGAGGTGTGAAGACAGGCTGACCCAAAAAGGAGAGAGGCTCAATCTTGGCTCCTCTTTTTATAAAAATGTTTTGTCTCCTCCCCCTGAGTCTGTCCTATATAAATTGGGCTAGCCAGGAGGTCTGTTTCACCTGTGGTGCTCAGTCTGGTCCCCAGATTTTCTTTTGTTCCATTTTCACGAGCTTTTTCCTTTCTTTGTCTTTTAGCCACTGTCATTTTGGGCTCTTTTTTTCCTATTCTAACTACCTAACAATCCCCCCTCAAGAGATGGGAGGCCCAGTTCTTTGGGAATAGGGGCATCGAGGTCTTTCTGGCTACTTCCTGCTGAGCTGGGATGACGAGGGGCATTGGGCCTCCCTCCCTTGCTAATCTCAAGCCTCAGAGTCCTTATAGCAGTGTCCATCTAAGGGTGAGTGATATTTTCTGTGGTTGGGTGTAGTTTTCCATATCCTTGTTGAACTGGCATTGCATGTTGTAGCTTGTTGACCTGGGCAGACAAAATGGGTTAGACAATTGATAATACATGGAGCAATCATAAGCAGCATTAATATGGTGATAACATGGGTTAATAGGGGCATTAGCCAACTCCAAATTCCCGTTCGCCAGGAGAAGGATCCCCCAAGGAGAGATTGTAGCCACCCTGAGGACTTTCCAGCTTGTTTTTTGAGATCCTGTAGGATCTGAATGTTTTTCTTGAGGACTGTGAGACTTTCTTTAACTTCGCTTGAGGTATTTACCCAGCAACAACACATCTCACTCAAGATGACTCAAGTCCCTCCTTGTTCAGGGGTCAGGAACTCTATCTCCTCTCTGTTTTGGAGTACAACCTCTGGCAAGCTATGTTGGCTCTTTAGAGCTATCCTGAGAAATCTTATTCCTGGAAACTTAAATTGAGCATGTTCATTAGAATGGCACTCACTTGTAGTCCTGGATAGGTATCTGAGGTTTCCCAGGGGCTCACAGGTGTACTGAGTGTCCTCTTCTGTTTTCTTCTACAGCTTGACTCATGAGTAGTGAATCCAAGAGTTGTGCCCTGGTACCTTGTCTGCTGTGGGGGTAGAAAGTATTACAGGGTAGGGGCCCTTCCATGTGGACTGGAGTTGAGCCTTTGGGGACCCATCTTTCCAGACTTTAATTAGGACTTGAGTCCCTGGAGCATATTGTGTTGGCTCTTTAGAATCTTTTGGGTCCAGGTTGACATCCCACAAGGGTATTTCTTGTTGGAATTGCCCAGTGGCCATGGTGTAAGACCAGAGGGTCTGAGCCTCTGGGTTAGGAAGAGGTCATTGATATAAACAAAATGTTTCCCGTATAGCATCCCATAAGGACTAAGATCAAGCTCTTCCTTAGGGGCAATATGGGTGTGGAGGAGAGCTATGGATAAAGCCTCCTTCCATCCAAGGGAAGTCTCCTGGGTTATCTTTGTTATCAGTGATTTTAAGAATTGGTTTGCTCTTTCTACTTTTCCTGAAGTAGAGGCCTCCAGGCACAATGGAGGTAATAAGTAATACCCAATGCTTAAGAGACCCCTTGGGTGACCTTAGAAGTAAATGATGTCCTATTGTCACTTTGTAATGACCTGGGCAGACCAAATCTCGGAATGATTTCTTGAAGCAGTTTTTTTTTTTTTTTTAACTACTTCCTCAGCCTTCTCAGTCCAGGTGGGAAAACCTTCAATCCACTCTGTGAATGTGTCTATCATGACTAGTAGGTATTTATACTCTTGAGAAACTGGCATCTGGGTGAAGTCCATCTACCAGTCCTCTCCTGGGTATGTCTCACGCTCTTGGACAGGCTGGGCCAACTGGAGTCTTCTAGCTCCTTGGAGTTTAATTGGCAAGTGGGACAAGAGGAGATCACTTGACTTATAGTAATTGGGAGGCATGTTCCTCTGAAGGGCCTTTCTAATAATCTTTGGAGGGCCTTCTCCCCTAAATGAGTGGTGGCATGTAAGGAGTTAACCAACTTCCACTGGAGGTTCCTAGACAGAAAAAAGAGTCAAGGAGTCCCTCCTTTTGGAACCACCCCATATGATCTTCTTGAAAGCCCTCAGTCTTAGCTTTAAGAGTCTCACCTTCAATATATGAAGGAGTTTCTGGCAAATTAGTCTGTGGAACTAAGGTGGCAAACCCTATTAGGTCATTGTTCTGTAATGCTGCTCTCTTAGCTGCCTGATTGGCTGCTTGGTCCCTTGCACCACTTCCATGCTCCCTTTTTGGTGTCCTCTGCAATGGGAGACTGAAATCTCAGCGGGCAGATGGACTGCCTCCAAGAGCCTAAGGATTTGATCACCATACTTGATTCAGGACCCTGGGATGGTCAAGTGGCCTCTTTCTTTCCAAATAGCAGATGTGCATGTAGCACCAGAAAGGCATACTTGGTGTCCATGTAAATGGCTACTCTTTTTCTTTTTCCCAGCTCTAAAGCTTAAATCAGGGCTATGAGCTCAGCCAATTGGGCTGAAGTACCGGTGGCAAAGATTTAGCCTCTATGGTCTCAAAATCTGAGACTACTGCATATCTGGCTCTTCTTTTTCCATCCAAGACAAAGCTGCTTCCATCAGTGTGCCAGATTTGCTCAGGATTGGTCAGAAGATCTTCTGACAGTCTCTCTTGGGGCTTTGAACAATGGTCCAAAGTTTCTAGGCAAGAGTGAAGGGAGAGAGCCTTTGGGGGTAGACAGGAGGATAGCTGGGTTAAGAACCTCACAGGGGGATATAGTCAGGCCTGTATTTTCCATCAGCACTACTTGATATCTGAGGTGATCAGACACCTATAAATGGCTTCTCCCATTCAGGAGTTGTTTCATTTGGTAGCTGGTAAAAATAGTTGGCCCCCAAGATAGAGTTTTAAAGCATCTTCTATCAGGACTGTGATAGCTGCAAGATTTCGAAAGCAGAGAAAGATCTCTTCCCAATAAGGGAGTAAGACACTCAGTGACCACCAGAAACTGGTGGGAAATTTTTGTCCATCCAAGCAACAAAGAAGTGCTCAGGTGAATCTCTTTGTAATTGTTTTTCCTGCAGCACCCAAAATGGTACAAGTTTGGGAGGAGAAGGCTCCGGAGTAGGAGGTAAGGACAGAGTAGGTAGCCCTTGTGTCAACCAAGAAATTCTTGGACCTACCTGCCACATCTTGCTGCACCCTTGGCTCCAGCCCCATGATGATTATTTGTGACAAGTGGGCTGGCTGGAGTGGGCGACTTCAGTCCGGTCAAACAGTCATCATGAGGGAAAGCTTGGCACTTAACCTTGAGGCTCTTGGGTCCCGAGGGCAGTGTACTGCCCAGTGTCCCAATTGATGGCATTCGTAGCAAGCCATTTTAGGAGACTTGCCGTGGTTTGGACACTGTTTGGCCCAAGGTCCTGCCTGTATACAGATTAGGCATTTACCTCATGCCTTGTCCTTCAAGGACTCGGGGTTTGCCGTAGGGCTTCGCTGGAGGGCAGCCAGCATCTGGGCATGGCTTGTCTCTTTCCTTTTCTCCCTTTCCTGGGCCTTGGCCTCCCTGTCCTGTTCTGTTATAAAATATATTGGTGGCTGTCTGGACCATCTCATCTAAAGAGGCAGCAGGGTCCTGCTTCTCTAGCTGTTGTAACTTCATCCTGATGTCTGATGCACCTTGGGAAAGGAATTTGTCCTTTAAAATCATCTGTCCCTCATAAGAGTCTACGTCCAGATTGGTAAACTTTTAGAGGGCCTCTCTTAGACTTTCCAGAGAGAGGCAATGATGTTCTTGTTGGACTCCTGAGTTATTTCTGAGACCAGGCACATTCCCACAACTAATAGGCTTCCTTCTATTTCCATGGGTGGACTTCCTTAGGGGTGAGTTTTTCTGAAGCTTATCCTACCCAGTACTGTTGCAACCTGAGAGCCAGGCATCCCTGGGTCAGGTGCAGAGCCCCAGGCGGGTTGAGGCGTGATGGCCTCCTGGAGATCAAATCCCTGGGCAGTTCGAGGCAAGTCAGCCCCCTGAGAATTGGGTCCCTGGGCAGGTTGAGCATATCAACTTCCTGGGACCCTTGGACTGGCAGATCCCTGAGTAGGTTGAGGCGTGACAACCTCCCGAGGACCTGGTCCCTAGGCAGGTCGACCTCCTGGGACCCCTGGACTGGCGGATTCCTGAGCAGGTTGAGGTGTGACAGCCTCCCAGGGACCATATCCCTAGGCATGTCAAGGCAGGTTGACCTCCTGGGACCCTGGGCTGGTGGATCTCCAAGCAGGCTGAGGTGTGACAACCTCCCAGGGACCATATGCCTAGGCATGTCAAGGCAGGTTGACCTCCTGGGATCCCAGGCTGGAGTTGGGCATCCCCAAGGTCTCCAGTGTGACTAGTGCTGGGTAGGATTAAGGGGTTGTAATCTTAACTCGTTGACAGTTTTTCCACCGCAGATGGGAATAGGTACCATGATGTAAAGCAATCCAAGCTTGTGGCCTGAGACTGGGAACCTGGCAAAATAGCCATAAGCCTTATCCTCTTATTCCTCTGAGATAATAAAATTTCCTCACTGATTTCCTCCTCTCGTCCACTATAAGAGCAGTTTAGGGTGTTTCCAATGGTAAACATTTCATTGTCATAGACCCACTTTAGGTAATAACACAAGTAATGACAAAGGAGTGGATTATCTGGTCCTGTTAGGGGCATTAAGAATATTTTAATAATAAGCTTGGTGGAGAGATGTCACCTACAAGGGGGCAGGGTCTTGGTTATAGGAGTTAGTAAGTGGCTTAAGGACAAATTGATAATAGGCAACAGACCAGATGTTCCATAAAAGTGGAGTGGAGATTTGATCAAGGGGTATGTTTCTAACTTTAGGAGAAGGATGGTAAGGGTTTGGGCCCAAACAGCCTGCAGGGCTAACTCCCAAAGTGATAAACATTGTCCCTGGAAGCCCAGTTGCCTTTGAAGGGATGCCACCAACAGATGGACTTCTGGCAGGTATTGTGTGCCTGTCACCCACCCTAATGGGTCCACTAAGAGGCTCTGTTGTCACACATGTTGTAGGAAACTTGGAAGATGAAGGCCTGAATCTCTAGGATTGGATATTATACAGTATTTCCCTCCCAAGGGCCAGCTGTTTTCTGGTTGTCCTGCCAGAAGATTATAGATGCAGTATTGTGGGCCTAGATGGGCCTCATGAAAAGAGCACGAAATAGGACTGAAGGGGGCAGGGCACAACTTTTGAAAGAATAACATAGCCCAAGGGCATAGCATAAAATGATTAACATCAAATGGGTCCAAGATAGCAGACAAGTCAAATTTAACTAAACCTTGATCCTCAGTCTGCAAGCTAAATAACATACCCAGAGGCACCAGGACAGTTCCAAGGCACTATCAAAAGACCGAGGACTGAGTGGTTCCCCAATTGTTGGAATGATCTTCCCACTCATTAGCATATGAAATCACCCAGCTCACAAAAACTAACCTCACATTTCATGGCTGCCACACTCACCCTCTGTGATGGCACACACTCTGTGGACTGTGCTTATGTCTGAATCCAGACAAATCTACCTTTTACCTATCACTGTGTCTCTCATTGAGTTCTTTTTCCAATGAGATATCAAGAACCTGAGCTTCATTAGGTCCTGAAACCAGGCACCATGGGCTTTGGCCTTGCTCAAGTCCGGGTAGAACCCAACTGAGTGACTGAGCATAGCACAGGGTACCTGCCACATGCGTTTGAGTCCCAGTATTAGGTAAACAGTTTCAAACACAACTTTCAGAAATGGAAAGATGATGATCAGCTCTATACTTTGTAAACAGTGGTGTAGATGGAGAGAGGAGCTGAAGGATGGGAGGAAAAAGTAGTGGGGAAAACGTGCCAAGGAACCCCTTTCAAAACTTGCTGGAAAGTCTGCTAAATACCTGACCTGTGCACACAATTTTCATTGGCCTGATCCTTGGCACAAAGGAGGTTAAAGACAGAAGAATCCTCATCCTGCTTGGGCAACAGCTACTAGGGCACAACAGACAGTGGAGCCTTTGGGACACACTGGGGAGTAGCCCCTGCCAGAGTCCCTCAATTGCACCCACTGCTGCTCGTCTGTTCACAGGGGGTTTGAGGAAACAAGAAATGAGAGATTGTAAAGGAATTAAGATTTTGTTAGCCACATGTCCTTCCAGACATAGGGGCGAGAACCTCCTACCTTAACTGGAGGTCTTCTGGAATCTGAGACTGAGCTGGGTGAACTTTCTGCCATTTGTTCTTGTCCCAGTTTCCAGCATGCTAGGCTTCTTGTTACTTCCACTGCACTGGCTTTCCTTTGCATTCAGCTTCCACCACGTGAGCTTTCACCAAGTTGGGCTTCTGCTGTGCTTGGTCTCTGCCTCGCTGGGGCTGAGCTGGGGTTGTTTCAGCCAGGTTAAATCCCAGACATGTCAGATTTAAGGCACCAGATATGTCGAGGGAGTGTGTAATTTTCTTGGTTCTGTCTCACCACAGCAAAGATTTGAAATGGTGGACCTGTGTTACAGCTCTGTTACAGCTTAGTTTTATTTGGCAAGCAAAAGATAGTACATCCTCGAGGCGTGAGGGTTGGCTGACCCAAAAAGGAGGCAGGCTCAGTCCTGGCTCCTCTTTTTATATGTTTTGTCTCCTTCCCCTGAGCCTGCCCTATGTAAACTGGGCTAGCCAGGAGGGCTGTTTGTTTCACCTGAGGTTCTCACTCCATCTGCAGATTTTCTTTTGTTCCATCTTTGCGGGCTTTTTCCTTTCTTTGTCTTTTAGCCACCACCATTTTGGACTCCTTTTTCCTATTCTAACTGCCTAACATAACCATGGTTATTCAACCTGTTACTGAATCACAAGTCTCTATGCCTGACACACAGTGAGGCCCATCAATACTAAAACAGAGTTTAGAACAGAGAAAGGCTTATTACAGATTCATACAAGGATATGGTGGCTGATGCCCTAAGAATCCCAAAGTTACTGAAAACTTTCAGCAAGCCCCTTTAAAAGCAAAAGGTGAGGGATGGGTGTGGTTGTTGCAAATTTCTTGCTGTAGGATCTTCTTGAGGTCAGGTCATGGCAGATGTTCCTGTAAATCCCTACCAAATGAATTTTATTCTCTGTCCTGAAAGAAAGGGTAGAGTCCCAAGGCATAGCTTTCACCCTCCAAGGTCCCAGTCCTGGCTAAGAGGAGGCAGATCTCAGTTGGCAATTCCTTCAGGCCAGGTTCCCACACCCTACCCAGTTGTCATCCCTGAGGGAGTGAGGCACCCAGCCCAACTGGCCCTCAATCTATTCAGGATGCCCAAATGGGAAAATCATGTCTCAGAGACTGTGACCAAAACAGATGGCCACTGCTATTAGGTCTCAGAGACAGGGATGGGGGAGAGGTTCACTGCTACCTCAATACCTGGGTCAATATCTAGTGGAGGGCCTTGGCAAGGGCTCTGGGGCCCTACAGGACACAGTCCCCAGTCTGTTCCCTGGGCCTTCCAGCTCACCCATTGGCCCAAGGCTGGATGAGCTGGAAGGCCTCCAGGAGAAGACCTGCATCTGCCTCTTACCTCACTCACCACCCAGTGACCACCACACCACTGAGCCTTGGCTGAATCACTTCCCTAACAGTCCCTCATTAACAGTTACTTGTAGGCAGGGCCCACTGTGGCACTGAACAGTGGCTGAGCAGGACAACTAATGGTCACTGATTGACAGTTGGTTGCTTGTGGGCGGGGCCCACTGAGGCATCAAACAATGGCTGAGCAAGACCTACTGCCTGGTAGGTGCAGAGTAATGAGGCACAGCAATGGCTGCCTACTAAGGGGCTATGCTAACCCTGCTCTGGTACACCCTCTGATCTGTTTTCTTCTGTAATTTTACCCTTTTCAGAATGTCACATGGAATTATGTATATCTCCTGGGTTTGGCTTAGCAAAATTCATATAAGATTCGTTTATGTTGTAGCTCCCCACTTTTTTTTTAGGTCAGCTCCTTTTCTCCCACTCTTTTCACTTCATTCAGTATTGCTATATTATTATGTTGTTCAAAGTGTTCTATGTTTGGGCATTGAGAGCTATCATAGGTTAGCTTTTGGATCATCTTAATATATTCTTATATACTTCCCTTGTAGCTCAGTCGGTAAAGAATCTGCCTGCAGTGTAGGAGACCCGGGTTCCATCCCTGGGTTGGGAAGATCCCATGGAGAAGAAAATGGCAACCCACTCCAGTATCCTAGCCTGGAAAATCTCATGGACAGAGGAGCTTGGTGGGCTGCAATCCATGGGGTCGCAAAGAGTTGGGCACGACTGAGTGACTAACACTAACATATTCTTATCATTTAAAAAAAAATAATAGTTTTCTTTTTCCTTCAGCTGCACTGCATGGCATGTGGGATCTTAGTTCCTGACCAGGGATCAAACCTATGCCCCCTGTATTGGAAGTGCAGAGTCTTATGCACTGGATCACCAGAGAAGTGCCAAAAATAGCAGTTTTTATTGAGATATAATTCACGTAACATACAACTCATTCATTTAATGTGCACAATTGTACCATTCAGTCATTTTTAGTGTATTCACAGATAAGAGGGATCATCACCACAGTCAATTATAGAACACTTTCATCAACTCAAAACAAATTCCATATGCTTTAGCAGTCATCCCCAGTGCCTTCATCCTCCAATCCCATGCAACTACTAACCTATTGTTGTTTCTATATAAATGGGATCAAACAATGTATGGTCTCGTGATTGATTTCCTTCACATTTGCTTAATGTTTTTCAAAATTCATCCATGTTTTAGTATGTATTAATACCTCATTCTTTTTTGTGATTGAATAATATTCTGTTGTGTGGAATATTTTTGTTTTATGCCACATTTTCTTTATCCCTTCATCAGGTGATGGACATTTGGGTTGTTTCCATCTGTTTGCTCTTGTGAATAACATTGCTATAAATATTCATGTATAAGATTTGTTTGAACATGTTTTTGTTATTCCTGGGTATTTACCTAGGAATTGCTGATTCTCATGGTAATTCTATGGTTAATATTTTGAGGAACTGCCACTTTTTTTTCACAGTGACCACCATTTTTCATTGTTACCTGAAGTGTATGATGGTTCCTATTTTTCCATATCCTTACATACATTTTTAAAAAAATTTATTTTGACTGTGCCACATGGCTTGCATTCCCAAGTAACTTTGCAAGGATGCTAAACATTTAAGTCAACCTACAAAATAGTCCTGACTAGGACAGCAATTGTCTAAAAGATAATACCTCAGAGGAAATGGTTAAAACCTGAGGTTTTTATGGGGAATATTACCTCTGACAGATGGTTCCAGGCAGTCAACAAGGCCCAGCTCCTCCCCAGGGCCAGGCTCTGAGTGGCATCTTCTGAGGTCCTTACTGGGCACGCACTTCCTGACTGGTGCTCAATGTCTCTGTTTTAAACCAATTATCCATTCCTCCTCTCATATGTGATGGCAGATGTGCCATCATTTAATATGGCATTCTTATTAATTAAGGCATCATTAATATGGCAATATCTCAATGGCCATCATTTAAATATGCCATTGAGATCTGCAGATTACCAGTCTGTGTTGAGTACCTTTTGCCATATAAAGGTGCAGATTATCAAACTGGAAATGGTCCAGAAAGTCATACATGTGAAATGGATTCATGTGGCTCGAGCTGGTTGGTCAGGAACCTCCAGAAAATGTCAGCAGTGGTAAGGTGCCAGATAGTCCCCAGAAGAAGTCAAATACTGAACCTGGCATCTGCCAGGAGTGGGCAGGGAGGCCTTGCTCCATGTAATGTGGGCTCACCACAGAGAGACAAATGCAGGTCCAGGGCTGCTGCTCCTTAAAAGCACTCTAGCCTCACAGACACCCTTACCCCACCCAGCCTGCCCGGCCCATTTCCAAGGTTGCCTGCACTGCCTTCCTTCACACATGCTCACATGGAACGTGTGTGTCCACAGGCCCTCAAATGGCTGGTCCAAGCCTGGCTTTGACAGGGGTCACAGGAGTGGCATGCAGCAGTAGCTTCTGCATCAGAAACAGTCTTTTCCCTTTATGCCCAGTCTGTGGAGGTAGACATGTTGCCATGTTCAGAAAAGCAATGAATCCAGCAACATTTGTTGCAACCTGGATGCTGGGAGCTGATTCCAGTTGGTCTTAGAGAGAGAGTGAGAGCTCTTTGTGGGCATCTACATGATTGAAACAGTTCCATCATCACCTGCAATTTGTTTCCTGTTTCCCAATTTCCTGGCCCCAAAGAGAGTTTCTTTACTGGGTTAAAAAAAAAAAGAAGGAAAGAAAAGTCTTCATTCTGCCCACAGTAGGAGCAACCCTAAGCCCTTTCAGTCTGCATAGTTGGTCAAGCTGGTTCTGAGGCTGTTAGTGGACAATATTGAGTTTCAATCTAGTTGGAGTATTAGTAAACCAGGACCTAGCAGTCATAGAATCATCTGTGAAATGAAAGCCCCAAAGAGCTGGTGACTTAGGGCTTTTTTGAGGCAGCACAGAGGGAGATAAAATTTCCTCCACAGAGATGGCTACAATTAAAGCTGAGATGCTACTGCATTTTTCAGTGTACATATCCATTTCACAGGTGAAGGTTTCTTTGGTCCTTTCCCACCTTATCCATCATGGATTCGAGGTTCAGTTCAGTTCAGTTCAGTCGCTCAGTCATGTCCGACTCTTTGCAACCCCATGAATTGCAGCACGCCAGGCCTCCCTGTCCATCACCAACTCCCGGAGTTTACTCAAACTCATGCCCATCCAGTTGGTGATGCCATCCAGCCATCTCATCCTCTGTTGTCCCCTTCTCTTCCTGCCCCAAATCCCTCCCAGCATCAGGGTCTTTCCCAATGAGTCAACTCTTCACATGAGGTGGCCGAAGTATTGGAGTTTCAGCTTCAGCATCAGTCCTTCCAATGAACACCCAGAACTGATCTCCTTCAGGATGGACTGGTTGGATCTTCTTGCAGTCCTAGGGACTCTCAAGAGTCTTCTGCAACACCACAGTTCAAAAGGATCAATTTTTCAGCGCTCAGCTTTCTTCACAGTCCCACTCTCGCATCCATACATGACCACTGGAAAAACCATAGCCTTGACCAGACGAGCCTTTGTTGGCAAAGTAATGTCTCTGCTTTTTAAAATGCTATCTAGGTTACTCACCCCCAAAATGAACACAGGAAGCTGGAGACTCACAAGGTCTGTAAGAATCAGCAATTTAGTTGGACAACAGCTCAGTGACAAGGTATTGTAATAGCTGTAGTAGCCACGCCAAAACCCAAAGTCCAAAACCATGAGAAATACCAGTCCCTTTACCAGAGGTTCCAATAGGCAAAATACATCAGTGTCAGAACCTTGTCCCATCTCCAATTTCTAAAGAATTCAATAAAGTGAGGGGAACTCGTGTTAAATTATGACCTGATCACTGGTGGCTAATGACAAGGAAGTCAGGCTCAACATTCTTCTCTACCTGCAGCTCTTCAGCCATGGGATGAATATCCTGTGAAACTTATGAGACAGGGAATTAGAGCTTATAATGTTCTATTATAATTCTAATGCAAAAACAATAGTAAAAATGTTCATCAAGGGACTTCCAGGGTCAAGTGGTTAAGATTCCAGGCTTCCAACACGGGGCATGAGTTAGACCCCTGCTCAGGGAGCTAAGATCCAACGTGCCACATGGATGTGACCAAAAAATTTAAAGAGGAAATAAATTTTAAAAATCTTGTTTTAAAATACTATACATCAAATCTCTCCAAAGGGCCCCACCCACAAAGTCACTTTTACATTTTTTTCTTTTTCACTGCATTGTTTCTTTGAACTGGCTCAGTTGGACGCATGTGGTTTTTTGTTTGTTTTTCTCCTCCAGGAACACAGGAGCTTAACATCACTTGTTGCAGGCATTAACAGCTTCCAGATCTTGCTACCTCTCGGTTGGGGGTTTGAAGGAGAGGATTGAACGGTGGAGAGTATTGGATGCTAGGTTGAGGAGATGGCTGAAGCAATTGAGATTTAATTTTTCTATTTGGTACATATCCCCAGTCTTATCTCCTCCTGTGTGCCTTCTGGCATTTGGGGAGCACTGGGCTCAGGAGCTTTTTCTTTTTGCCCCCTTACATGAAGCAATGGCTCTGCCCTATATTCCACGGCACCTTCTGCATCCCTGTCCAGTGCCTTTTTCCCCCAGGGGACCAGGTAGGGTGGGGACTAGGCTGTCTGTATCCCATACAGCTCTAAAAGTTTAAGACTCTCTTCCCTGAGGTCCCCCAGCATATTCAGATTGATCTATTAGGGTCTTTGATCCCCTTAAAGATAGGAAGAACCCATCCCCCATTTGAAGCAGCTGAAGTTAGGCTAGATGGCGGATGAGGAATCAGTGAGACATATAGAAAATACTAGTATCTCCGCACCAGAGAGACACATTTGCTTTCAGGTTTGAGCAGCTGCTTGCCGCTCACTCCACCCAAAGCCCTACAGTAGCAGCTCTGGAGACTCCTCAACTCTTCTTCCATGTCCCACACGAGTTTGGCTTTTGTTGTTAGTCGCTCAGTTGTGTCCAGCTGTTTAAGACCCCATGGACTGTAGCCTGCCAGGCTCCTCTGTCCATGAAATTCTCCAGGCAAGAATACTGGAGTGGGTTGCCATTTCCTTCGCCAGGGGATCTTCCTGACCGAGGGATCAAACTCCGGTCTCCTGCATTGCAGGCAGATTCTTTACCGTCTGAACCACTAAGATTTCTTGTCCCACAAGAAGGAAAGAACAAATAACAAAATCGTAATTCAAGACGCTTGTTGCAGTCCTAATTCCTGGTACACGGTCAGCAACCACCTTTCCTATGTTGTGGCTTTTGATCTATTAACAAGATCTGCCTTTCCATTTGTTTATACTTTTGGTTTTCTTTCATAAGTTGCTGGCTTTACATTAACACCTGAATATTACATTTTCTATGGAGTAATTGTAAATGGTATTGTGTTTTTCAGTTCAGTTTCCATATGCTCCTAGTTAGTATATGAAAATGTGATAGGTTTGCCTCCTATGATCTTTTCTGTACTTGCTTATTAATTCTCAAAGATTTCTACAGAGCCTTGAGATTTTCTACATAGACTATATACAATATACAATGTCATCTGCAAACAGGGATAATTTTATTTCTTTTTCCTCCCAAACTGTATGCCTTTTATTGCTTGTGTATCTATATGTATGTTTTATTGTACCATTTAGTACTTCCAGTATTATGCTGAATGAATAAGCAAGGTGAATGATGATGTTCCTGACTTTAGGAGGAAAACATTCAGTCCCTCAACAGTAACTGTGATGTTAAATGTAGGATGTTTTGTAGATAGTCAAGATGAAGTTCCCCTCTACTCCTAGTTTCCTGAGAGTTTTTATCTTTATATCATGAGTAAATGTTGGATTTGATTAGATGCTTCTTCTGAGTCAGATATGATCATATGACTTTTCTTCTTCAGCCTGTTGATATGGTGGATGTCACTGATTGATTTTTTTATCTGAACCAGTCTTCCAAACCTAGAATAAACTCCACTTGATTATGGTATATAATTCTTTCTATACATCATTGGATTCAGTTTGGTAGTATTTTGCTGAGGATTTTTGTGTCTAAGTTCATGTGAAATACTTGTCTATAGTTTTAGTTTTGTACCGTCTTGACTTGATATTGATATCAGAATAATACAGATGTCATAAAATGAGGTGAGAAGTGTTCTGTTTCTGAACAAGATTGTATATAATTGATATGAATTCTTCTTTAAATTTTTCGTAGAATTCTTCAGTGAAATCATCTGGGTCTGGCATTTTTTTTTTTTTAAGGGGATTTTTAAAAGTACAAATTCAATTTAAAAAAATGGTTATTGGACTCTTCAGATGTCTATTTCATCTTGGTCGAATTTTGTAAGTTTGTTGTTTTTGAGAAAGTGATCTGTTTTTTCTAAGTTTTTGAATTTATGCATATAAAGTTGTTCACAGTATTCTCTTATTATCATTTTAACGAGTAAATGAGCTATAGTGAAAGTCCTTGTTTCTTTAATCACATTGATGTTTTATGTCTATTTTTATCTCTGACAGTCTTGCTGGAGGTTTACCAGTTCTATTGATTTTTTTTGAGGCACCAACTTTTTCTTTCATTGATATTCTCTGTTGCTTTCCAGTTTTCAATTTCATTGATTTCTGCTCTATATTCAGTATTTCCTTTGTCTACTTACTTTGGGTATATTTTGTTCTTCTTTTTCTTAAGTTTCTTGGAGTAGAGACTAACATAATTGATTTGAGATCTTGCCTTGTTCCTGATATAAGCATTTGGTGCTATAAACTTCTCACAACACTGTTTTAACTATCTAAAATATTTTGATAGGCTGTATTTTCATTTTCATTCAGTTCTATATATTTTTAAATTTTCCTTTGAGACTACCTCTTTAATCAACTGTTATTTAGATATGTTGTTAAAATTTTCAAGTGTTCAGAGATTTTCCTATTGTCTTTCTGTTATTGATTTCAAGTTTTATTACATTGTGATCAGAGAAGATACTCTGTATAATTTCAGTAATTTTAAATTTTATGAACTTATTTTATGACTCAGTATGGTCTCTCATAGTGAATGTTTCTATGGTACTTGAAAAATATATATATTCTGTTGATTTTGAGTAGAGTGTTTTATATATGTCACTTCGGTCCTTTTAGTTGACTGTGTTGTTCTTCTGTATTCTTACTGATTTACTGTTCAGTAATTCTAACAGTGGGGTGTTGAAGTCTTGAACTATTAATATAATTGTGGATTCATCTGTTTCTCCTTTCATCTCTATTATTTGAGGGGAATATCAGTTCAAATGACAGTAAATTTCCAAGTGTCTTTTTTCTCTGTCTGCTTTCAAGGTTTTTTCTTTGTCTATAGTTTTTTTTTTTTTTTAATTTAATTATGATGTAACTTGGTATGGATTTCTTTGGGCTTATTTGAGATTTTCTCATTTTATTTTATGATTATGGCTTAATTCCCCCCCCCCCCAATTTATGAAAGCTTCAGCCATTATTTCTTTAAGTACTTTTTCAGTTCCTCTCTCTCCTCTCCTTCAGGGATGTTAGCTCTTTTATTGTTATTTCAGAGATCCTGAGATGCTGTTCAGTTTTTTAAGTCAACTGAGTAAACTTTATTGATCTCAGATTCACTGATTCTGTCCTTTTCATTTCCACTCTACTATTGATCCCACACAGCTATTTACAAAATTTAGTTATTGAATTTTTTCAGTTCTCTAATTTCCATTTTCTTCTCTCTCTCTCTCCCTTTCTTTCTCTGTCTTTTTCCCTGTTCCTTCCTCTCTCCCTCTCTTAACTTTTATCTCTTTGCTGAGATTTTTCTATTTTTTCATTGGGTTTCAGGTATATTTGTAATTTTGATGATAGCTATCCCAATCAGACCATTCTAATATTTAATTCATCTCAATGTTGGTGTCTGTCATTTTTTCATTCAAGTTGTTATTGTCCTAGGTATTGGTATGATGAGAGATTTGCAATTGTAGCCTGGAAATTTGGGATATTATATTTCAGGACAATTGGACCTATTTCATTTTCTTTTTAAATAGGCAGTTCCATTGTTTAGTTGTAGCATGAAAACCTGGTTGGAAGTGTACGTTTTGCTTCTGGCTGGGCTTTGCTGATACTACCCTGGGAAAAGTGGAGTTCTGACTCACTTTGCCTTGTTGTAGATGGGTGGGGTACATTGTCAGTCCCTGCCTCAGTCTCATTGACATCCTCCTTGTAGAAAAGGGCCCTGACTCACACCATCTCATTGTCTCCAGTTGTGCATGTAAGCTCAGCTCCCTGCTGGGCCTTGCTGATACCAGGCGGAACAAGGTAGCTCAGTACCTGCCTTCTACCCATAGTTCTGTTTTTTTGATGCTGAGTTGTGGAAGCTCAGCTTCTCCTGTGCCACCTGACACTAAAGAAATGGGAAGTGGAATGTCAACTAGCTCTCCCTTGAATCACTTGCTCTGCCTCATTGTTGCCAGTGGGGGTAGAAACTTAGCTGCTCACTGGGCTCCCCCGACATTAGGTGGTTGCCTTATTTAATCTCATTGCTGCCAGGTCACTAAATAGGTTCAGCTACCCACTGGGCCTCACTGACACTAAAGATGGAAAGAAAGTGGAGTGCCGAGTTGTATTACCCTGCTCAGTCAGATCAGAGAGGCTTAGGTCACCACAGGGATCAGGGAGGCTAGGGATCAGAGGCTAGGGATTAGAGAGGCTTAGGTCACCACAGGACTTCTCTGTCATTACCTTTGCAGAGGAATCCAAATACCACTTGCTTCCACTAGGTGAGAGATGCAAAATCAGCTCCTGGCTCAGCCCCATTGACACTTCTGTGGTAGCTTAATCAGAAAACCTTCTGCTTCTTATTGAGTGGAGATGGAAATTCACATCCCTGCTTGTGTTGTATGACCCAGCTTGGAAACTGAAACACTGCCTACTTTCACTAGGAAGGAATGGTGGATGAGTAGGAGAATCAGAGCACCATCATCTGCTACCACACAGCACGAAGTGGGTGAGTAGGTTCTGTTAGGCCACTCTTTTCTTGGTCCTTTGGCTAGAGGGAAAAAGCTTGGCTTTGGTTTTATTTTGGGGCTTCTGCAGTTCCCTGTGTGAGATGTATAAGAGGTAACAAGAAAACCAGTGTAAATCATCACCATTGCTCTAGTGGTACTATATGCCTTGGTAGTCCCACGGACAGTTTGCCTTCTTTCCACCTTTCAGAGACTTTTTATGGTTTCTTGGTGTATTATGTTCAGGATATTTTCATTCAAAGAGAGAATAATTGTAAAAAATGGGACAACTCCACCTTGGCCAGAAACAGAAGTCTGTTTGAATTTCAGTAGTGTCAGACATAACAGCAGCAATGAACAAGAGCTTCTTTTAGGGCTGTCATGGAAATTGTCTTGTTCTCACACCATGATTTTTGCTGAGAAATGACAGACCTAAGTTTGTTGTTTCCTCTTTGTAATTTCCCAAAGGCACTCAGAAGAATTTCTTCCACACCACAATCCTTATATTCATTATTACTGCTACAATAGTCAAGTTCTGTAGCCTCCTGGGCCAGCAAGACACACGTTTCAGTTAGCACTTCATACATGGTAGATTCATTAATTGCGATGTCTCTACATGTCATGGATTACATGGGCAAGGAGAGCAGTTCTGCACTCAAATCAAAAGGCAGAGCCAAACCAATCCTAAAATTCCATTTTGTGTGAGTGTCTCCTGAGATCACTTCTGGTATCAGTTCTGTATTGATCACTCCTGATACCAATTCTGTATTGATCAGAGCCAACACAGTACTTAGTACTGGGAAATTTTAATATGAGGAATTATTAATTATAAAGCAGATTGTAGTATTGAAGGCTTAACTTCAATTAGTAAGTATTAACTCTCATTACTAAGAAATAATGAGAAGTTTCACATTCTTGGTTGAACTACAATTTTTATTAAAAATATGTAAAACCACTCCCACTTGTGAGTTAGTATGTCAACGTTATTACTTTTAATTGCTATTTACTGTTTCATGTTATGCATCAGTATAGTTTATTTTTAAGTTGCTCTCAACTGTTTGTTATTATGAACTAATTTGCAAAATATGCAAGATGGCTAATTGTATGTGATAGTGTTGCAGGAAGGGGGACCCCTTCCAGGGCCCGAAACTGGGCTCTTGTCTAACACTCGGAAATGAATTGTCCGAGGAGACACATGCTGACAAAGCAAGAGATTTTATTGGGAAAGGGCACCCGGGTGGAGAGCAGTAGGTAAGGGAACCCAGGAGAACTGCTCTACCGCGTGGCTCGCAGTCTTGGGTTTTATGGTGATGGGATTAGTTTCCGGGTGGTCTTTGGCCAATCATTCTAATTCAGAGTCTTTCCTGGTGGCGCACGCATCGCTCAGCCAAGATGGATGCTAGCAAGAGGGATTCTGGGAAGTGGACGGACAGGTAGTGTCTCCTCTCGATCTTTCCCGATCTTTCCCGAACTCTTCCGGCTGGTGGTGGCCTATTAGTTCCGTATTCCTTATCAGGATCTCCTGCCATAAAACAACTCATGCAAATGGTTACTATGGTGCCTGGCCAGGGTGGGCGGTTTCAATCAGTGTGCTTCCCCTAACAACTCCCCCGAGAGACTTCATACTCAAGATGCTTCTTGGGAATTGGGGCGGAGGTCTCTTTCTTCTGTAACTTCTTCCTGCTGTGCCTGGGCGTAGGCCTGCCTAGCAGAGCAGAAGTCTCTCTATACCTGACCTAAGTTGGGGTGTTTTATATCTGAAACCAGCTTTTACTCTTGTAATAACAGCAACTTAGTTTGGAACTGTCAGCGCCTCTCAGAGGTAAAATAGACAGGGGCCAAACAGACCTAAAAGGATGGTCATCACTGGTCCCCAGAAACAGGAGGCACTGCTGGGATGATTGGCTGGTGGTCAAGCAACAGAGCTGTGTTCTAAGAATCTTATGTTTAGTCTGAAGTTACCATCTTCCACCTGGGTGGGGGCTCTAGTTCTGTAGAAGAACTCAAAAGACATTGTTATGCATATTTTTTTTTTTTTTTTTTTGAGTAGGAACCAGGACCCGTCTCAAGGCTGTACCACCATTTGATTGTTTCCCCTCTGTTTCTGTATTTTTTCTTTCTCTGATTGGCAATTGTTTGAATCTACCCTTTGGAACTCAGGGAAGGTCAAGGAGGCTGAATAAAGCCTATATTTTACAGTACAGCAGATCTGTACTCCAGAGTCGCCACCCCTCAGAGTCCTGTTCAGTTTTATTTAGGGAACAGGGCAACTATGACTGTGATAACTTTTTGTCAAAATGGGGCATAGGACCGCCTCAGCTTGGAGAAGAGACACTGAATTGGAAGTATTCCTGAGTTCCAAGTCTTAGATCT
This sequence comes from Cervus canadensis, assembly GCF_019320065.1. Classification (NCBI taxonomy): domain Eukaryota; kingdom Metazoa; phylum Chordata; class Mammalia; order Artiodactyla; family Cervidae; genus Cervus; species Cervus canadensis. The sequence goes on from NC_057393.1 coordinate 80,464,003, forward strand.
GAGCCTTGTATGATTAAAATCTCAATCCCTTGGTCTGCCATTTTGTTGTAACATACCCAGTTAGTAGTAGCTAGAGAAGGGATAACTGGAGTTTTAATAGACAAAGTAAATCTCTTTCTTTTAGAAGAATAGACCTGAAATCCAGTCTGGACCTGGCACTTCAGGGAGACTTGTAGCCAGGTGGCCAGTTGCCTAGTTTTATAAAAAGTAAGGTAGAAGTTACTAGCTTCCAGCAGACATTGTTTTGAGAATGGAGGCATCTAAGCCTGACACGACTCAGAAAACTCAAGTGTTTAGCAATACAATGTCTAATCTGAAATTACACCCATAGTAACACCTGGTTATTTCCCAGGATGTCTGAACCATAACTGAGTACTCTATTTTGACTTTTAATTATAAAATTTTTTCTTTAATAGCCAAAGCAGATGGCACCATTAATGATGTTAGTGTTTCTCTAGGTATGAGAAGATGCAAGAATTGGGACTCATAAAATCTCTTGAAAAGATCTAACTATCTGAAGGCCTGTTCTGCCAGTTTTCCCAGAGCACGGAACACCTCATTCTTGATCTTCACCCTGAACTCCTTTCAGGGCCGTTGGAAGTCAGCAGTTGCAGTGGCCATGATAGAATCGCTGTAGATGTAGATGGCAAGTGTCAATCTTCAGTTGGCAAAGCCCCTTTTTGCTCACAAACTTGACCACGACTTTGAGGGGGGCATTTCATGACCATTTTATCCCATGGTGCTGAGAATGTCCATTCTCAGGTTTGGCAAAGATTTTGTCGACCGGCCTCTCAATGGGCTGTTACTGGATTAGGCCATAAAACAGTATCTAAAATTCTCTGGACCACCTGTCTTACTAGCCTCTTGGTCCAGGAAAACATTCCCTCTTGTTGCTTTTTCTCATATCTAGAGTTACACTGTCATCATCATCGATTTCATAAGGAACTATATATTATTCTATCAGAGGCCTCAGTCACACATTTGGCACTGTAAGAAATAGCAATTCTGTAAAACAGGTGAAATACAAAGAACGTAGCCAGCAGTATTAGTAAAGTCACAAGTAAGACCTAAGAGCTTCTACTAGATATAGCCCAGTATATCCCAGGTCATCTGACTTAGTCTACTCTGTACGAATCTTTATCTTTCAGGGAAATTATACATTGGCACCACCATCTATAAGGCACACAGCCCAGTTTTCTAGTGTTACTAGACTGATTATCTTTAGTATGATTTAATTGTCTTTAACACAGAGGAGACTTTAAACCTAAATTACCATAGCCTAGTGTTATCTATATAAATCTATCTCATAATTGTGGGAGATTTCTTTTTCTTTTGTTAAAACCTTTTTTTGTTGCTCTGATTGAGCTTGAGGAATAGAAAAAGGCTCAAATTTATAGCCAGAGTCAGAGTAGGCATTATTAATTGGCCCAGTAAGGGGATCCCATCTGGTAGTATCATAGTAACCTGAATATGACTATAATTTTTCCAAGTAAATTTCTTCAGGGCCAACCAGTTAGAGTCTTGTAGTAGAGAAATTTACCAAGGTAACCCAGAGCTAGACACATATAATTGGCCACAAACCCAACAATTGGATTGATTTTTAAAACTAGCATAGTATCAGGCCTATGATAGAAAAGCATTTGATTTATATACAAAGGTCTAAGAAGTCAAGAGAACACTATAAACGATCATACGAATCAGGTCCGGTATCTTGGACAAGCTGTCTACCTCTGATGTCGTTGTCTTCTCATCCTGGTGTGCTGTAGTTTTTCTTGTTTGAGCATCATTTTAAGGTGAGATCAGGTCAGCTGTCTTCTCTATAGACCAATCCAGTGTAGGGGCCTTTGGAAATGGGAATTAATCTAAGAGTTAATTTCCCTTCAGTTTTATTCTGTATGAGCTAGTTAAGAGTACCTGATAAAAAGTCTTTCCATCCAGGTTGGAGACAGTCTCTTAAATTATGTCTTTTTTCAGTCCTGGTTGCAGGTCATGAGGCATCTGATCTTCGTCCAAAGATAGATTACTGAGACAAGCTTCAGAAACAAACTTTTACATTAATATCACATAACAGAATTGATCATAGACTTTTTATTTTGCTGAAACACTTATAGGATCTCAGACTGAACTTTTAATATAAAACAGGACTGGGAAACTCACGCCAAAGGCTTATCACAGATTTTGCCTAACAAATCTAGGTGAACTCTTTTCTTTTAAGGTCTCAAAAATTCCTTGAGATTTTTGTACCTGTTAGTGAGATAACCTTTTTAGCTCATTTGATAAACTTACTGGAAACTTAAGAGTTTTAAATTTCTGGAGGAGTCAGATAGAGAAAATACAATTGTCTTGTTTATAATGTGTAATTTTACCAAATTATTTTTATAATTAGTTTAAGAGGAAGGTTTTTTCTGTTCCCGGAAAACACACAATTTAAACCTGTAATTTCTCAGATAGAAACCATAAAAGTTATAAGCATATTCGCTGGTTCATTCAGTCCTTTGTTAACTTTTGTGACGTCATCAGGTTTTTCATCAGAATACCAAGACATATCAAAATGTTAAGAACTCTATATAATTTCTAGGATATCTGTATTAGTAACTTTTTATACATTATAACATGAGTGGATTTATTACTCATTTGATAATCTTTTTCATGTAATTTAACCAACCAAATAAACAGTTTAATATCTCTCTTTGGGATGTTTCAGGGGCCCTCTGAAACACCCCAAAGTTAGCTAGATGTCAAAGAAACTTCAAAAGAATTCGATTCAGGAAGTTTTATCGAAAAGAACAATTAAAAGCTTTAGAACATTTGGTCAGATTCAGTCAATGTTGATGGGTGTATCATTTAGCTTATTGATATGTCACAATGGGCACAAATACCAAGGCTCAAGGTCTAGTGAAAGTCAGCTCCGCCATCTTGGACCTAATTGGCTCTAAGCAGTTTTCTTACAACCATGTCATTCCTAATAAAATCCACTTATCTAACTAATTGTAATCCAATTTTAGAAAATCCTGATCATGCATAACTCTTTTTAGTATTTTTTTCATACTTTTTTACTGAAATCACTCTTCCTGCTTTCCTTTAGCAACCAAGAGCTAACTTTTATATTAGCATTTTATAGATTGGTGAGCATAAATACCAGTGATAATTTCTAAAACCCTTGCTTTCTTAAAACATTTTAGGATGGCATCAAACATTATTCTTTTATAGTCCCAAATCTCTTTAGTTTTTCTGTAAAAGGAAATCAGTGTTTAGTAGTAAATGTTTCAAAATCTTATTTCATTTGGAAATGACCTAATTATTTAATAGACTTTCAATACTTAGTTTAGCACAACCCTTAGAAATTCAAGTTATGTCAATCTGGAGAGAATATTGCAGACAGATATTTTTAAAGAATAATTATTCTTAATAGAGTTTATATATAAACTCATACCTCATTTACATTTTCTAGAAGTTTTTTCACTCGAGGTAATTTCTTTGTTGACAAACTTGTAATAGGTATAATATTTAACTTATATTTAACTTAGGTACAATGAAAATATTCTACTTGATGTTAATTACTCTAAGACATGTCTATATTAGATAGGTCAACAAAAAACATTAATATCAGGTATTTAATACTGAATATTTCCCAGTTCACCTGAACCTGGAACTTATTGTTTAATTTAGAATTATTTGATTTGTAAGCGCTTACCTTTTTTAAGCCAATTAAATAGAGCTCATTTACAAATTAACCTAAAAATATTACCCAGAGACAAAAACATACCAAGACATATTTAGACAGACACACTGTAAGATCTCGCTTCATTTTCTAAGTTTGGCCATGAATTAGATATTACAATATAAAATTTACTAGTTTATAAAATAAGCTGAAATAAATAACATTTTTAAAGGCTTTTTTCTTTTTTTTTTTTTTTCAGTCTCAGGAGTTAGAGATGGTCTAGATAAGTGTTCCTGAGAGCCCTGGTCTCAAGGCACAGGGAAAGAAAATCAAGCTCTAACAAAATGGTGGCAGGTCTAAATGGTAGCCAAACAAAGCAAAATGGCCATCACAAATCACAACACAGAACAGAGTTAAAACACACACATATAAACCTGGCAGTCCTCATCAGACACTCTCTTAAATACAAGAATACAGTCTCTCAGAAAACCTTTTATAGAGACACAAAACTTCAGATGTCTTCAAAGATTTCAAAAGGAGGAAAGGAAGCCAGGTTGAAAGAAGGGGGAGGAGGCGGGAAAGGGGGGCAAAAGGGGTGGCCTTACAGACGTCTCCTGCCACCTACAGACGCCCAGGCGTTACGGGACTTTTCCCTGGGCTTCCAGAAAAGGGAGGACTGGAACTCGGCCCTACCAGAAACCAGACCAGAAAATTCGAGTTCTCTGCCAAGAGGAGGTGATCAGTCTCCAATCCTCAGCTCAAGCTGAGGCCCTTCGACCAGATTCCTGCGTCCAGGACCGGGGGACTAGAAAAACGGGAAGGATAGGAAGGGCTAAGGAGAGGAAAGAGAGAGGGAAGGGGAGGGAGGTCAATAAAGTCTCTTGTTTCTTACCGGTCGGGGCACTCTGGCCAGTTGTCCGCGTCAGGAGGAGACCAGGGACAAAAGGGTCCCAGTTGCGGCCGCTGGGTCTGGTCCATTGGCAGGCAAGCTGGCCCTTGAGTACCCCGAGTGGTCAGGATGTCAGTCTCAGCGAAGAAGATGTCCCTTCGTGGTCGCCATTTGTTGCAGGAAGGGGGAACCCCTTCCAGGGCCCGAAACTGGGCTCTTGTCTAACACTCGGAAATGAATTGTCCGAGGAGACACATGCTGACAAAGCAAGAGATTTTATTGGGAAAGGGCACCCGGGTGGAGAGCAGTAGGTAAGGGAACCCAGGAGAACTGCTCTGCCACGTGGCTCACAGTCTTGGGTTTTATGGTGATGGGATTAGTTTCCGGGTGGTCTTTGGCCAATCATTCTAATTCAGAGTCTTTCCTGGTGGCGCACGCATCGCTCAGCCAAAATGGATGCTAGCAAGAGGGATTCTGGGAAGTGGACGGACAGGTAGTGTCTCCTCTCGATTTTTCCCGAACTCTTCCGGCTGGTGGTGGCCTATTAGTTCCGCATTCCTTATCAGGATCTCCTGCCATAAAACAACTCATGCAAATGGTTACTATGGTGCCTGGCCAGGGTGGGCGGTTTCAATCAGTGTGCTTCCCCTAACAATAGCAACTCTTTATGTTAAACCACTTGTATTCCTGGGATGGGATGGGAGGGATGGGACGAGGAGGGAGGCGGGAGAGGGGGTTGGGATGGGGAACACATGTAAATCCATGGCTGATTCATGTCAATGTATGGCAAAAATCACTACAATATTGTAAAGTAATTAGCCTCCAACTAATAAAAATAAATGAAAAAAAAAAAGAATTCCACTTAGTCATGGTGTATAGTCTTTTTTAAAAAAAATATGGTATTGGATTTATTCAATAGTTTGCTAGTATTTTGTTGAGGATTTTTATTTCCATAGTGATAAGGAATTTTCATCTGTATTTTTTCTTTTTTGATGTCTTTGTATCAAGGATAATGCTAGTATCATAGCATGAGTTAAGAAGTCACCTCTCCTCTGCTATTTTATGGAAGAGTTTGGAAAATTCTTTAAATATTTGATTTTGTTGTTGTTCAGTTGCTAGGTCATGTCTGACTCTTTGTGACCCTGTGGACAGCAGCACAACCAGGCTTCCTTATCCTTCACTATCTCCTGGAATTTGCTTAATGTCCATTGGATTGGTGATGCTATCTAATCATCTCATTCTCTGCTGCCCCCTTCTCCTTTTGCCTTCAATCTTTCCCAGCATCATGGTCTTTTCCAATGAGTCAGATTTTGCTCAGGTGACCAAAGTATGGAGCTTCGGCTTCAGCTTCAATCCTTCCAATGAATATTCATGATTGATTTCTTTTTTGGAGTGACCGGTTTGATTTCCTTGCAGTCTCTTTTTCACCACTACAATTCCAAAGCATCAATTCTTGGGTGCTCAGCCTTCTTTATAGACCAGCTCTCACATCCATACATGACTACTGGAAAAACCATAGCTCTGACTATATGGACCTTTGTCGGCAAAGTGATATCTCTGCTTTTAATACACTATCTAGGTTTGTCAGACCTCTCCTTCCAAAGGAGCAAACATCTTTTAATTTCATGGCTGCAATCACCATCCACAATGATTTTGTAGCCCAAGAAAAGAAAAATTTTCCCCTTCTATTTGCCATGAAGTGATGGGACCAGATACCATGATCTTAGTTTTTGAATGTTGAGTTTTAAGTTAACTTTTTCAGTCTCCTCTTTCACCTTTATCAAGAAGTTCTTTAGTTCCTCTTCTTTTTCTACCATTAGAATGGTGTCATCTGCATATCTTAAATTGTTGATAGTTCTCCTGGCAATCTTGATTCCAGCTTGTAACTCATTTAGTCCAACATTTCCTTCGATTTTATTTGCATATAAGTTAAATAAACGTGATAATATACAGCCTTGTCGTACTCCTTTCCCAATTTTGAACTAGTTAGCTGTTCCATGTAAGGTTCTAATTGTTGATTCTTGACCCACATACAGGTTTCTCAAAAGGCAGGTAAGGTGGTCTGGTATTCCCATCTCTGTAAGAATTTTCCACGGTTTGTTGTGAGTCACACATGCACAGACTTTCTCGTAGTCAATGAAGCAGAAGTAGATGTTTTTCTGTAATTCCCTTGCTTTCTCTATGATCCAGTGAATGTGGGCAATTTGGTCTCTGGTTCCTCTGCCTTCTCTAAACCCAGCTTGTACATCTGAAAGTTCTCCGTACAAGTACTGCTGTAGCCTAGCTTGAAGGATTTTGAGCATTACATTAATAGCATGTGAATGAGTGCAGTTGTATGGTAATTTGAACATTCTTTGGCATTGCCTTTCTTTGGACAAGGAAATGGCAACCCACTCCAGTACTCTTGCCTGGAAAATCCCATGGACAGAGAGCTTAGTAGGCACAACCGAGTGACTTCACTTCACTTCTTTGGAATTGGAATGAAAACTGACCTTGTCCAGTCTTGTAGCCACTGCTGAGTTTTCCAAATTTGTTGGCATATTGAGTGCAACACTTTAACAGCATCATTCTTTAGAATTTGAAATAGCTCAGCTGGAATTTCATCACCTCCACTAGCTTCGTTCCTAGTTATGCTTCCTAAGGCCCACTTTACTTCACACTCCAGGATGTCCAGCTGTAGGTGAGAGACCACACCATATCCAGGTCATTAATATCTTTTTTGTATGTTCTTCTGTGTATTTTTGCCACCTCTTTTTAATCTCCTCTGCCTCTGTTAGGTCAGAATTGCCTCTGTTAGGCTGGAGTTAATATTGTCTTACATTTACCACTTGTGGGTTTGTCCTTAAATTATGTGAGAAACAAAAGAGTTACTAACAAAAACCCCAACAATACTGGGTTTTATATTTACCTATGTAATCTTTACTGGTATTCTTTATATGTTAATGTGACTTTAAGTTATTTTCCTGTTGTTGAGTATCCTTCCTTCTCAGGCTAACAGACTCAGTGAAGAATTTCCTGTATGGTAGGTGTTCAGTTCAGTTCAGTTCAGTCGCTCAGTCGTGTCCGACTCTTTGCAACCCCATGAATCACAGCACACCAGGCCACCCTGTCCATCACAAATGCCCAGAGTTTACTCAAACTCATGTCCATTGAGTTGGTGATGCCATCCAGCCATCCCATCCTCTGTCATCCCCTTCTCCTCCTGCCACCAACCCCTCCCAGCATCAGGGTCTTTTCCAGTGAGTCAACTCTTCACATGAGGTGGCCAAAGTATTGGAGTTTCAGCTTCAGCATCAGTCCTTCCAATGAACACCCAGGACTGACCTCCTTTAGGATGGACTGGTTGGATCTTCTTGTAGTCCAAGGGACTCTCAAGAGTCTTCTCCAACACCACGAAGCTTGGGTCAAACTTTAATCAGGCTTCTCTCACCCTTATAAGCCCCTGAACCTTGGCTTTCTCCTAGTCTGACCAAACACAGAAATACAGAATATCCCTCTGTCCCTTAAGGGCTCATTCTAAAAAGGGCTAATCAGAGTCAGACAACTTTCCTGTCAGACTACCCAAGCATGCTGTTGTTCACCTCCTCCATTCACTTGCCCAATTAGTTCCTGTAATCCTTCTTATTCTTTCCTAGGAAAAAAAATCCTTTTTCTATTTAATTGAGATGCTTTCTGATATTTAAATCAGGGCATTATTTCTACTGCAATAGCCTTTTAAAAAAATGTTTCTCTTTACCTGAAGCTTGGATTTATTTTTACTTGATAGCTGAAGTGCCAACTTATGTTTTTCACTGCTGAAAGAAAGGCTTTTATTTATTGCTTACTTTAAAACAGTACCATCTTATTGATAGTATTTCCTAGTAGTTAATTCATTTATTTCTTGGGAATTAAAGTAACCTTCCTATTTTTATTCATAATTGACATTGATATGCAGCTTTGCTGCTTTGGTCAACTTGCTGTTTTAAAAGGCACACTGGCTGTGAGACTTTTTCTGAGGTACTAAAAAAAACAAAAAACCCCTGGGGGCTGCAAATAGTAGAAGTGATAACCCTAGCCCACAAACTCTGAATTCCTAAAGATGGTGTAGGATTTCTGAAATTCTCTCAAGGTCCTCAGGGAGCGGGCTTCTGGGAGATAGAGTCTGGAAGTTTGAGAGCTCGCCGCTCGCGGTCATGGGACTTGCTCGTCTGCAGCTCCTTCTGCGCATGTGCAATACCCTTTAGCCTCTGCCTCTAAAGAGTCTCAGGGGTTATTGTGGGAGACTGTTCCGAAGCGTCTGGGTCTGCGCGCCCCGCTTTGAGCAGGTGCGGCCCGAGTGGGAATGGCAGACGAGGCAGAATGGTTGGGCGACAGCTGAGAGGTACCCTACGCGGCTCCAGAGAGGGGCACAGGACCCGCGGCGTCAGAACCTGAGAAGACGGGCAGGTAGGGGCTGCCTAGGCGGAGTCTCTGTCAGGGGAAGTAGCCAGCGTCGGGCGAGGGGACACGGGACCTCGGTGAGGCTGCGGTTCCGCGTGTGTCCGGCCCCTCCGCGAGGTGGAGTGCGTAGATGCGAGCCAGGCAAGTGCATAGGCGTGGTGGGTGAGCCCTGCCTGAAAGAGGGGGCGGGTTTGAGGGACGCTTGGGTTCAGGGCAGAACTTGGTATATAGGAATATCCAGCAAAGTTACCTACGTGACGCTTCATTTCCTCATGTGTAAAACTCGAGGAATTAATAACATGTGCCTCGTGGGGTTGTTCAGAAGATTAAATAATGTAACATAGTGCCTGGCGGTAAATATTGGCTGCTGATATTCAATAGAAATAATCATTCTTCTCACTCATTAGTTTGTGGCTCACACCTAGGATAGTGTAACTCTCCGCACTGTGACAAATTAGGACACTGAGACTGAGAGGACAGTTACATATTAAAAGTCATGAAACTATCGGGTAACTAGAAGACAAACATTTTCTCCAAATGTCATGATCTTGTGCATTTACTGTCTTGATTATGAAAGCCAGCTTTGCATCATCCGCAGCACTACGCAGAAATAATTTGACATGTTAAGACATAATTTGAATGTTTGAATATTTCCATGTAGTAGCTCTGTATCTGAGATTTCTGAATGCTTTTGGAGTCCTTGGGACTGGCAGCATAATTGTTTCTGAGTTCTGTAACAGTCTAGCTTTCTCTGTGTTCTGAGCAGTGTGCGTTTGAATTTATTCAAGGTCTTACCTGATATTCTGTGGAATAATGTGTACAAAGAGTTGAACTTGGTGAAGATTCCAGTTAAATGAATTTGTCCTTTAGGTGCATTTCTCATCTTTCTTAGAATAAAGTGCCTCTTGTGAAGTAAGAAGGAGGAGCCTCTAGGCACAGAAAAGAACGTGGGAGTGAACTGCTCCACCATTTGAGTGAGTTTCTTAGCAGAGCAGGTCCCAGGTTTGACCCACCTGTTCGGAATAAGTGAGATTTGGATGATGTTGCCACATTCAGAAGCCATCATAGGCTGCCCAGTGGAACAAAGTCCGGACCAGGTTTTAGAAGAGAGGGGAACTGGGCTGAGAGGAATGAGGGAGGGTTAAGCTACTCAGGAAACTTAACTTCCTTGGAAAGGTTTTGAGGATACGGTATGGGGAAAGGAGCTTTAAGCTAGATTGGAATAAATTCTGTTTTACCAATCCTGGTTTAACCCCACTCTATTTTTCACTCACTGGTCCCAGATTCTGAGCTCTTATCATAGTGAATCTGGCATCTAAAAATATGCTGATGATTTTCTTACACACATCAGTATAAGAAGAGTTTTCTATTTGTCTTGTTAAGAAGTTGGGAAAAATTTGTCCTGCGGGTGCAAGTGAATTTCCCTGGTTTTGTGTTAGTGGCAGAGCCCAGAAGATATGTTGAGTCTCCTGATACCCAGGCCAGTGGCTGCTGCATCATCACTGGTAAAACATTTCTTAAAAGGCAACTTTTTGCGGATTTATACACAGTTTTCTTTTTTTTACTTTTATCCATATTTTTAAATGTTTTTTTAATTAGTTGATTTTTAAAAATTGAAATATCATTGACTTACAGTGCTTCAGGTGTACAGCAGCAGTAATATTACTGATGCTCATGTGGACAGCTTTCTGTTGTCTACAGGATGTGTTTTTTTCCACTCCTGGATAAAACTATTGTTAGAACATCTACAGAATAAGTTGACTGCATGTCCTTACAATAAACTTAAAAATTCTCTGTCTTGCTCGGTATGTAGAGTGTTCAGTTAATAGAAGACATTTCTGTGCATAATCAAATTTCAATCTCCTTCATGCAGAATGAATTCTTCCTCATCATTTGCTAGAATTTGGTCAGTTAAAGTCACCAATAATATATATTGTTTAAACACACATAAACAATTAGCCGTTTTAATTTTAGTTTTTAGTTTTTCTTGGCTGTGCATGCAGGATCTTAGTTCCCTAACCAGGGATCAAACCCATTCCTCCCTGCAGTGGAACCACGGGACCTCCAAGTCCCCTACTTAGCCATTTTAAGGTGTAAGTTCAGTGGCATTTAATATATTCACAGTGTTGTGCAAGCATCATCACTATCTAGTTTCAGAACATTTCCATCATCCCTGAATAAAACCTAATACCCTTGAAAGTCATTCTCTATTCCCTTTACTCCTGTCACTGGCAACCACTAATTTATGCCCTGATTTTAAAGACTTGCCTTTTCTAGCTATTTTATATAAATGTAGCCATACAATATGTGTTATTTTGTGTCTTTCTCTTAATGTAATGTTTTCAAGTTTCATCCATATTGTTGTATGTATCAGACTATTCCTTCCCCCCAGCTTTATTAAGGTATAATTGACAAAATTGTAAGATATTTCAATTGTATATCATGACAGTTTGATATGAAAGGATTCCTCCCATCTAGTAAACACATCTACCACCTCACATATTTATCTTTTTTTGTGTATGAGATATTTAATTTCTCTCTTAGCAAATTTCAGTTATATAGTACAGTGTTATCGACTTAGTCACCATGTTATACATTAGATCCTCAGACCTTTTTCATTTTATAGCTGAACATTAGTACCCTTTTACCACGATTTCACTTCTTTTCGTGACTCAATAATATTCCACTGTATTGATGTACCTCATTGTGTTTATACAGTTATCAATTAATAGACACCTTAGAGCTGTTGTGAACAGTGCTGCTGTCAACATTTGTTTACATTTTTGTTTGAAAACCTGTTTTCTGCCTGTATCACTGCATCTTTTCCTGTCTTGAATATTCTCATTAAAGTAATTGTATTTCATTTTTTTTTTTTTTTTAAAGAAAGAAAACCTGTTTTCAACTATGGGTATTGGCTTAGTAGTGCAAGTGCTGGGTCCTGTGTTAATTATTTTTAACTACATGAGGAGCCATCAAACTTTTTCACAGTGGCTGCACAATTTTACATTTTTACTAGCAATGTATGAGAGTTCCTGTTTTTCCTCATCCTCAACAGCACATGTTGTCTACATTTTTTTATTATAGTCTTCCTAGTGTATGTGAAGTCATATCTTACTTTTCCCTAATAACCAGTGACCACCTTTTTATGTGCTTGTTGGATAGTTCTATATCTACTTTGTAGACATGTCTATTCATGTCTTTGGTCCATCTTTAAATTGGGTTGTTTATTATCAAAGCATTTTGAGTTCTAGGCTTTTATCAGATATGATTTTCAAGTATTTCTTCCCATTCTTTGACTTGTTTTTTCATTCTCTTGAGTGTATATACTTTGAATCAAAAAAGGTTTTAATTTTGATGAAGTTTAGTTTATCTATTTATCTTTTGTTGTATGTACTGTTGATGTCATATCTAAGAACTTGTTGCCAAATCAGGATCATGAAGATTTACTATGTTTTCTTCTAAAAGTGTTACAGTTTTAGCTCATATATTTAGGTCTTTGATCTATTTTGAGTTAATTTTGCATATATAACAGGAAGGGATCCAATCTTGTTATTTGTATGTGTATATCCCATTGTCCCCACACCATTTGTTGATGAGACTGTTTTTCCTTCTATTGAATGGCCTTGGTACTCTTGTTGAGAATTAGTTGACCAGAGATGTATAGGTTTGTGCTAAATTGTTTCAGTCGTGTCTGACTTTTTGCAACCCTAGGGACTGTAGCCGGTCAGGCTCCTCTGTCCATGAGATTCTCCAGGCAAGAATACTGAAGTGGGCTACCATACCATCCTCCAAGGGAATCTTTCCAACCCAGGGATTGAACCATGTCTCTTATGTCTTCTGCATTGGCAGGTGGGTTCTTTACTACTAGCACCACCTTTTTTTTAATTTCCAGACTTTCAGTTTTGTTCACTGGATTTATATGTTTTGTTATGCCAGTTCTATACTGTTTTGATTCTCTAGCTTTGTGGCAAGTTTTGAAGTTAAAATGTGTTAATCCTACGATTTGTTTATCTTTCTCAAGGTTGTTTTGGTTATTTGAGGTTCCTTTCATTTCCATGTGAATTTAAAGATCATGTCCATTTCTGCAAAAAAAAGACCAGTGGATTTTTCATCAAATATGTGAAACCCTTTTGTCTCTTTTCTTGACATATTTTGATCTTGACCATATTAAGTATTTTATCCAATGAACAGGTAATGTCCTTCCATTTATTTAGGTCTTTAATTTCTTTCAACAAAGTTTTGTAATTTTCAGTGAATGCAAGTCTTGTACCTCATTGATTAACTCTGTTCTGAAGTATTTTATTCTTTTTGACGCTATCATAAGTAGAGTTGTTTTCTTAATATACTTTTGGATTGTTCATTGTCCGTGTATAGTAAAACAACAGAGTTTTTTTGTGTTAATCTTATGTTCTACAATTTTATTGAATTTATTAGCTCTAATAGTTTTTTGATGGATTCTTTGGGATTTTCTATGTATAAGATTATGTTCTACAGATAGAGATACTTTTACTTTACTCTTTCTAATTTGGATGCCTTTATTTCTTTTTATTGCCTGGTTTTCTTTAGCTGAAACTTCTTTTACAGTGTTGAATAGAAGTGCCCAAAGTGAATATTCTCATCTTATTCCTCACTTTAGTGGGAAAGCTTTCAGTCTTTTACCCTTAAATATTTTTAGCTGTGAGTTTTTCATACATGCCTTTTTATCATGTTGAGAAGTTCACTTCTGTTTCTAGTTTATTGAGTGATTTTATCCTGAAAAGGTTTTTGATGTAGTCAAATGCTTTTTCTGCTTGACTTGACCAATTTGTGGGGATTTTTCATCTTTATTTAGTATATTAAATTGATTTTCTCATGTTGAACTGCTCTTGCCTTCCAGGTGTAAATTCTACTTCATCGTGATTCATGATTGATTGATTGCTGCAGCAGATGGCTTGTGGAATCTTGGTTCCCTTACCAGGGATTGAATCTGTGCCTCCTGCAGTGGAAGTACAGAGTCCTAACTACTGGACTGCCAGCGAATTCCCCATGACCCTTTTAATATGTTGTTTGGGCTCAATCTTACAGTATTCTGTTGAGTATATTACGTATATATTCATAAGACATATTGACCTGTAATTTCATTTCATTGTGATTCCTTTATTTGGCTTAAATATTAGGGTAATTAACACTGGCCTCATTGAATTAAGAAATACAGTTTACTCTTGAACTACATAGGTTTAAACTCGTAGGTGCACTTGTAGATTTTTTTTTTAAGTACTAAATATTACAGTACTGCACAATCCATGGTTGGTTGAGTCCACAGGTGCAGAAGCAGATAAGGAGGGCCAGCTCTAAAGTTATACTCAGATTTTCAACTGCACTGAGTTCATCACCCCTAACCCCTGTGTTTTTTTGGGGTCAACTATATTTCTTCCACTTATTTTTGGAAGAGTTTGGGAAGAATTAGTGTTACTCTTCTTTAAATGTTTGCTAAAATTCACCAGTGAAGTTATCTGGTTCTGGACTTTCCTTTGTTTGAGAGATATTTGATTACTGATTTGATCTCTTTGCTTGCTATTCACTTTTTGTATTTCTTCCTGAGTCAATTGGTTATTTCTGTGTTTCTAGGAATTTATTCATTTAATCTAAGTTTCTAATTTTTTGACATGTAATTGTTTGTAGCAGTATTGTCTTATAACCCTTTTTATTTCTGTTAGGTCAGTAAAAGTATCTTCATTTCTGATTTTAATATTTTGAGTCTTTTCTCTTTTTTCTTTGTCAGTCTGGCTAAAGGTTTGTTAATTTTGTTGATTTATTTTTAGAGAAGCAACTTTTGGCTTTGTTCATTCTATTTTTATACTCCACTTATTTGTCTCTCTAATTTTTATTATGTCCTTCTTCTTGCCAGAGACAAGAATATATAATCCTAACTATATCACAGTATCACTAGGATAGAGACAAATGGGGAGAACACTGTCTGGTGACAGAAGCAGAGATTGGAGTATTGCACCTTCAATCCAAAGACTCTTACATATTTCTGGCTACCATCAGAAGTGAGGGGAAGGCATGGATAATATCTGTCTAGAGTCACAGAGGGACTTTTAAAAAATTTTAATATTTAAGATTGGTCCAAATTGCTTAATACTTTATTTATTATTGCCATATAATGTTTTATTATGAGACCATACCACATTTTAGTTTTCCACTTCTTTACTGAAAGACACTTGTCATTTCCATTTTTTCATTGTCATGTATAATATAGGCATACCTTGTTTTATTGTGCTTTGCTTTATTGCACCTAACAGATGTTGCATTATTATTATTTTTTTAAATAAATTGACGGTTTATGGTAACCCTGCATTGAGTCTTTGGCACATTGTTCCAAAAGCATACACACTTCATATCAGGGTGTCATATTTTGGTAATTTTCACAATATTTTGACTTTTTCATTATTATTATATTTGTCATGGTGATCTGTGATCAGTGATCTTTGATGTTAGTATTGTAATTGTTTTGGACCCCCACAAACCACATTCATATAAGATTAACTTACATATTGTATGTGTTCTGGCTGTTCTACCAACCAACTGTTTCCCAGTTTCTTTACCTTTCCTCAGGCCTTCATATTCTCTGAGACAAAAAAGTATTGACATCAGTCCAGTTAATAACTCTACAGTGGCCTCTCAGTGTTCAAGTGAAAGTAAGAGTCATAAATCTCTCACTTTAAATCAAAAGCTGGAAATGATTAAACTTAGTGAGGAAAGTATGTTGAAAACCTAGACAGACCAAAATCTAGGCCTCTTGCACCAAACTGTTAATCAAGTTGTGAATGCAAAAGAAAAGTACTTAAAGGAAATTAAAAGTGCTACTCCAGTAAACACACACATGATAAGAAAGTGAAACAGTCTTATTATGATATGGAGAAAGTTTTAGTGGTTTGGATAGAAAATGAAACAAGCCACTATATTCCCTTAAGTGAAAGCCTAATCCAGAGGAAGACCTAATTTTCTTTTCTTCAATTCCATGAAGGCTGAAAGAGGTGAGGAAAACTTCAGAAAAAATGTTTGAAGTTAGCAGAGACTGGTTCATGAGGTTTAAGGAAAGAAGCTGTCTCCATACCATCAAAGTGCAAGGTGAAGCAGCATGTCCTGATGTAGAAACTGCAGTAAGTTATCCAGGAGATCTAGCTAAGGTAATTAGTGAAGGTGGGTATACTAAACAACAGATTTTCAATGTAGACAAAACAGTCTTAAACCAGAAAAAGGCAGTGGCTAAGACTCCATGCTCCCAATACAGGGGGCTCAGGTTTGATCCCTGGTCAGGGAACTAGATTCTGCATGCCGCAACTAAGAGTTCACATGTTGCAACTAAAGCTCTTACATAATGCAACTAAAAGATCCCACATGCCACAGTGACGATTCCATGTGCTGCACCTAAGATCCAGCACAGAAAAATAAATAAATCTTTTAAAAAAAATCATTAAAATGTCAATTATTTTTTAAAAAATTTGAAGAAGATGCCATTCAGGACTTTCATAGCTAGAGAGAAGTCAATGCCTGGCTTCAAAGGACAGGCTGATTCTCTTGTTAGGGGCTGTTGCAACTGTTGACTTTAAGTTGAAGCCAGTGCTCATTTGCCATATGAAAAGTCCTAGGTCCCTTAAGAATCTTCTCTGCTTTTGCTCTGTAAATGGAAGAACAGAGCCTAGATGACAGCACATCAGTTTACAACATGGTTTGGTAAATATCTTAAGCCCACTATTGAGACTTACTGTGCAGAAAAAAAAAAGTCCTTTCAAAATATTACTGTTCATTGACAGTGCACCTAGTCATCCAAGAGCTCTGATTGAGATGTACAATGAGATTAATGTTGTTTTCGATGCCTACTAATACAACATCTTCAGCCTATGGATCTAGGAGTGGTTTTGCTGTTCACATCTTATTATTTAAGAAATACATTTTGTAAGGCTTTAGCTGCCATAGGTAGTGATTCTTCCGATGGATCTGGTAAAGTAAGTTTAAAACCTTCTGGAAAGGAGTCACCATTCTGGAAGCCATTAAGAATGTTTCTGATTCATAGGAAGAGGTTTGTGTATCAACATTAACAGTCATTTGGAAGAAGTTGATTTCAGCCCTCATGGATGACTTTGAGGAATTGAAGACTTCAGTGGAGGAAGTAGTTGCAGATATGGTAGAAATAGCAAGAGAACTAGAATCAGAAGTGGAGCAAGAAGATGTTACTGAATTACTCCAGTCTCTTGGTAAAACTTTACTGATGAGGAGTTGCTTCTTATAAATGAGCAAAGAAAGTGGTTTCTTGGGATGGAATCCACTCTTGGTGAAAATTGTGAAACAGTCTGTTCAGTTATGGGAAGAAAATACTCAGGTGCCTACCTACATTTTTGTCTAAATCGTAAATTTGTAACCAGATATTTTGGACACCCCTATTCCATAGGTGTTAAGTCCAAAATTATTCAATAACTCATTCCTTGAATACATCTATAGCTTTTTATCTTATCATAGTCCTGAATGGCACTATCTTATATGCTAATTGTTATTCTTTTAATTATGTATTTTAGATGTATACATGGTTATGCTGTGGCCCCATGTTCATGAATGTTACTCTAATATTTTTTTAACCTCCTCAGTGAAACCTACCCTAATAGCAGGAATAGATCTTTTGTCCCCTTTGTAACCTCAATCAACTTTGCCCATCTTTTCACTATAATAACCTCTTATTGTCGTTATATGATGTATGTTTGTTTTCAGATTATATGCACCTTGATAAAAGTAACATTGCTTTGTCTTCAGATTCCCCCAAAGTGGGAGAGTTCTTTATGGCTTGCAGGCACCAATAACTTATAACAGTAGTAGGGAATATCTATTATGATTTCTCCCTCTCCAACCAAGTAGAATGCAAAAGTAGACATCACAAACATTTTTTAATTAATTCTGAATAGTAAACAGTATAACCACTTCATACAGATTTTCCATGTCTTCCAGTTTTGATTACTTGAATTTGAACACAAATGTGCTGTTTCAGGAATCCTTATCATTTGAGGATGTAACTGTGGGCTTCACTCAGGAGGAATGGCAGAAGCTGGACCCTGCTCAGAGGACTCTGTACAGGGATGTGATGCTGGAGAACTATAGTCACCTCATCTCAGTGGGTAGGAATTGTTTTCCATGTAGATTCCTAGCTGCACATCCTTTCTTGCTTGCTAAATCCCATGGAAGCTTTTTTGGGTTTGATCATATTTAGGCTTCAGATTTAGGGTGGTTAGAAGGATTGTTGAAACATTATAAAGAATGTTTTTCTTTTTCTAGTAAAAGTTTGAAATGGGTGTCTGAAGCTTCATTTTCTGTTTTCTTCAGAAGCCCTAAAGCCTATGAGCCTAGCCCAATTCCCATGTCATTTCCTGTTCACAGGGTTTTGCATGCCTAAACCAGAACTGATCTTCAAGTTGGAATGAGGAGAGCAGCTATGGGTATTAGAGACAGAGTTTCCAAGCCAGATCTACCCAGGTGAGTTAGGGTGTGTTAAATAGGTCACCTGGTGACAGGTATGAATTCTTTTTATTCTTAATTGTTGCTCATATGTTCATTTTTTCATTCAACAAATACTGAGTACCCACGAGCATCACTCAGGTTTTAGGTGTTGGAAATACATCAGTGAACTAAATTTTGTCCCTGACCTCATGGAGCTTACATTCTGATAGGGAGAGAAGGACAGTCAACAAACAATAACACATGTATATACATAAAATATGCCAGCAAATACCAAGGAAATTGATAAGGGTAAGAATGATGGAGTGTTATACTTTAGAAAGGATATCAAGAAGGGCTTTCTGATGATATCAACTTGAATAAAATGAGAATGAGAATCATGGAGAGTCTCAATGGCAGAGGTAACATCAAATGTCAGTCCAATAAGGCAGGGATGTACTTGATGTGTTTGAGGACACATAAATATCACTCTGGATTGGGGGAAATGGAGGAGCAATGAGTAGTAAGAGTTGGCATTGTAGAGGCACTGGGTGCTCAAATTAGGTAGGACCATGATAAGGACTTTGATTTTATTCTGAGTGAGATGAGAAGCCATTGGCATAATTTAACCCAGTAAGCAACATACATTGATATGTCTTTTAAAGTGATCCCTCTAACTGCTGAGCAAAGAAAATATTGGGAGAAGAGGGCTGAAAGCAAGAACGTCAATCAAAATAGTATTTCTGTCTGTGTAAATGTGACAGTAGCTTATCCTTGGTTGAAAGTGGTGAGGAAGAATAAAAGTGATTGGCTTCTGGATATATTTTGAAGGTGGGAACCTATAAGATTTGCTGTTGAATTGGACAAGGAATGTGAGAAAAAGAGAAGAGTCAAGAAAGACTCCGAGGATTTCATTCAGAAAAACTGGATCAATAGGCACCAATTGCCAAGACTGGGAAAAAATGGGGAGAAACAGTTTGGGAGGAGTTAATAGGAGTTTAAATTGCACACATCAAGTTTCAGGTGACTATAAAATATTCAGGTTTTGGGTATATAAGCAGAAGTAGATTAGGGAAGAGTCCAGGTGGTAGATATTTATTTGGAAAGTGTCAGCTATGGCAGTATTTAAAGCTTCAAAACATAGTATTTAAAGCAAAAGGATTAGATAACATCTCTCCTTAGGAGGAGGAATGCACATATTTGAAAGGTCTGAAGGCTTATATCCTAGGACACCACCTTTCAGAAGATGTGAAAATGAGATGACTCAGCAGAAAAAAGAGAAGGAGCATTTGCAGGTTGGGTGGAAACAGAGAATGTGGTGTCTTATAGCTAAGTGAAGACAGTATTTAAAGGACAGAGTGAACTTCTTTGAAGAAGGATGTGTGAAGTATTTTCTCCATCCTTGCCTTCAGGTCACCCAGAATCATTAATGTAAATGAGCAATACAAACTCAGTTTATGACACTAGAGAATATCTAAAATCCCAAATCAGCACAAGCATAAAAGTGGCAAAATCACTGAAAAAAATCAAGCAGGAATATATTTATGGCAGATGGATGGAAAACAAAAGCATATGTCTTAGTAAGAGGAATTGGCAAAATACTTTTCAGGGACAAAGTAAAGGAAATACTCTGAGGTGTGAAACCTAAATCTTCAGATTAACCACAGTGTTGACCCCAGGGAGGTGGAACTTCTTTGGATACAGTTTGGTTCTGCAAAGCAGACTCATTAGGGCTAAGTGTGGAAACGGACACTTAAACCATATTTTTCAGTAATACTCTTATTTCTCTGACAATGTAAGAAAAGAGACTTTCTGTTTGTGGGGGGCGGGGGAGGGGGGAGCCCTCTCAGACACCTAAATGTGGGTTAATAAACTTACATGCTATCTTAATGGGTAATCCTAGAACACAGAATTTAAAGCAAAAACTTACTTGTTAGCAGTTAGCTAGGATGTACAGTCATGTCCAACTCTTTGTGACCCCATGGACTGCAGCACGCCAGGCTTCCCTGTCCATCACCAACTCTTGGAGCTTACTCAAACTCATGTACAGACCTCCTTAAAAAATGAGAAAATGAGGAGTAAGGCTGGTGAAGAGGAATGGTAGGTACAAAGGGGCCATTACCTAGTTAGCTATGGCTCTGTGATAAGCACCTCTGGTTTCACAGTCAGCAAGACTTCGTAGTCTTCATGTGAATCACTGTGTCCTCAAACAGTTTGCTGGAGAGTGGAAGGGAAGTTTCTGTCTTCTTGTTCCTCTCTCTCATTAGATAAGACTGGTCTGTAGAGTTTTTAACTCCCTCTCACTTATGGATTACATCAGACAGCCTCTCGAGGTAACTGCTGGGGAAGCCAGAGCCTTCATGTCTCCAGTTCAGCTCCTTGGGCAATGTAGTCTCTGTGAAGCCAGCACATTTGGTGTTCCTCAGTCGGTAGCGGCAGTGGTGCCAACCCCAGTTACCTGACTCCGTGATTAGCGACAGAACAAGCCATTTGCTACTTTGTTGAGAAAGGAATGCAGATCTGAGTTGATCTATATACCAAGTCTGGTACATGTGTAAAGTACTTGTTCATAAGGAATTGTCCTGTTGGCCTAAGACATGGCTCTATTCCCTCTCCCAAGTAAAGCTCGTCTAGTTAGCTATTTCTTAAAAAGCTCATGTTCTTTGAACCTGAATAATCAAAAAGGAACCAGCACAAAGTCATTCAAGACAATTACAAGAAAAAAGGGGTGGAAAAGGTAACAAAAGTAGTAGATTAGATAGAGTTGTCTTATGATCAGAGTAGTTATAAAGTACATAAGAAATGTTACAAAATATTAAACCATGAATTTTAAATAGAATGAATCGATTACTTCTGTGATAGAAGAATTCAAGAAATATGCTAGTAAGGTAGAAAACAATTATAGGATGTCAAATTCAGAAAACAGTTGAAACAAAATCAGTGAAGTAAACAAATTGGAGTAATCAAGGAAGAATAGGTACTGCTGAAATTATATTCAGAAAGATGAGAAAAATAAGCAAGAAGAAACTGACATAAAATTTGAACTAAATAGCAAGGAATAAAAGATATTCAATATTAATTCCGTAAAAGCAGTTCCTTCTCCAAAATAGAAAATCTTAATAACAGCCAGAGGGAAAATCACATTGCCTCCTAAGGAATGAGACACTGCTAGAGACATCTAAATTGAAGCAAAAACCAAAAATTGTCAATTTAGAATAATGAACTCAGAAAACTAATTTTTAAAGGATGAAATTTGTCGAAGCGAAATAAAGCCAGATACTAGGTAAAGGCGATATAGATTTTATTCATTAGCTATTGCAGTAGGGGGATAAAGTTTTTTTTTTAATAAAACTGAGCTCAACTCTAAATACAGCAAAGACAGCTGAGGATTTGTAGCCAGCAGAGTGAAGGGGTAAGTGAATAGAAAATTACTAAGAGTTAACATCAAGGAGATTCTTGCTAAACTGGCCTTATAGAATTCTTGCTGAATTCAGACCAAGGGTTTATATATCAAGGTTGAAACATGAGGAACTTATGTGTGAGGAGATTCTCCCTAGACTGACAAGGATTCATGCTAAAACTGCTCAGTAGAGACAGACACGAAAGGCCAAGGTTGAGACCTAGTCAAGAATAGGTCTCAGAGGAGCTTAACTAAAATTTAGTCAAAGAGAGAATCTTTGTCAGGATATATTGTTAAATTTGGATTGGTCCTGAAATAAATTATAGAAGCAATACCTTTTACTGTATGATTTTGCTAGTAAAATTCTAACAGAGATACTACAGGAAGTGAAAAAAAATGAAACCTAATGAATACTTGAGAGGAGTGGTAAGTGACAAGAAATTAGGAAACTTATGGGTAAGTCTAAACAATATATGGGTAAAAATAATTATGATACCTAATTTGTACTAAAAGACAGTTTCATAATTGAGTTGGGAGTTGATCAAATTGTATTTGATTCTTCTGTTAGAAAAAGAGGTTCAGATTATAGAATCACTTTAGATTTTAAGTTAAATATTAATGACAAAATTTAAGGCACAGCCACCTAAAGTGGCGAAACAGGTGTGTATAACCTTCAAAGTTGTATAGAGCAGAAAATGGAAAAGATAACAAAAATCAAATCAGTCTAAAACAAAGGAAGAAAGGTACAGTAGAAGTAGTGGTAAAGCTGACAGATATAAAGCAGAAAGTAAAATGTAGGAGACAATGTGATATAATAATGACTGTAATTGTATAAGGACTAAATTTACCAGTCAGAAGTAAAATTGTCAAATTGGATATTCAAAAATAAAATAAAATTAATCTATAAGACATCAGGTTTTAGTGACTGGATATTTGTCTTTAGCATCTTTTGCTTTTTCAATATTCAGCATTTTACCTATCTCCAGAGTACCTCTAATAGGATATTCCAGTTCCTCCAGTATGGCAAGAAGTGCTATTAAAATAATCATTCACAAAGCACAATCTTCCATACTTATTTTCATTTATTAGACTCTACGAACCTTCTACTCTTATAACTGACATACCATCATTTTATTTTTCTCTCATCCTGTCTTACAGATATTATTGTTATACTTTTGTAAAAGTGTTAAAAATATTTTTATTTTCTCATTTTCCACTGATACCACCCAAAACACTAACCATATTCTTTTAGTTTGTTCTAAATGAAATTATATTCCCCCCAAAACCATTGAGTTTATCATGTTATTAACTTGAGTTACATTTTTCCCAAAATGTAATATATGACATTTGTTTTTCTCTTTCAATCATGCTTTAAATACTGCTATATCTCATCTCTATGGAACAAAACTGAGGCTGCCAAACACCCATTTAATCCTTCCTGAATATGATCCTTATATATGCTTTCCTTTCCTACAGCTGTGTCTTGGATTCTGTGTACTTAATGATTCTCATGAATTAATATGTGAAAGTACATGGAGCAGAGCCTGGCTTGTGGTGATAGTTTGTTAATTTCCCTGTTATTGTCATTATTAACATTTTTAAGCTTTTGTTTTTTTGCTCTCCTTTTTAGATTGTTTCTGGATTTTGATTTTGTTTCCCCAGCTTTTATGAAATGTTTCTTGTTTGTTTTAATTTGCATTATCAGCTATAGATTCTGATTCTTGATAGTGTATTGAATGAGGCTATTTTCTTATCTATGTTATGCTTTCTCCAAAGAGAGCCTATCTTATTTTGTTATATAACTTATAATGGATATTGGATCATATCTTAATTGTAACTCTTGATGAATGAGAGGCCCTTTATATTGATTCATTCAGAAAACATTGCAAGAAATTAACTTTTCAATTCAGATATTGAGTTATAAACCTCTAGATTCCTGTTCAGAAATTAAAGGTTTGAATAAAAAATGAGATTTGTGTTTCAAAAACCACACGACTTGTGAAGGACCACTAATTCCAGTACTCAAAGGAAATCAGAGATAAACACTTGTAAGATCATAGGTTACAGATAGAAAAAGGAGGAGAAAAAAAGACAGCTGAATATTTTAAATTTTAGCAGTTAATAGAGGGCGTTTATGCTACAAAGGAGTATTGTTCAGTGTTGTGACAGAATGAGAGGTACGGAATGTAATTAATTTTAAATTTCAATGTAAATATAACTTGAAATTGCAGAGATGTTATAAAGATTTATTTGGAAACAGATATGACACAGTGTAATTTCCCTGATGTTTAGTTGTTTAGGTTCTGAGCAAAGGCAAAATGGGAATGTAAGTCTGCTTACTGAAAGTCTTGGTTGAACTTGAACAATTTCTGGCAAATTAATAGTCTGTCATTTCTAGAAAGAATACATTTATTATGGCTTTGTGGAGTGATAGTATAGATACCCAATATGAATATAGTTGGTAAAAAGTATTTTTCCCCCTAGAATTGTACCTGTAGTCTATTTTGTCTAATGGTGCTTGGAGACGAAGAACTCTGGACAGGTTTTTGAGTAAGGCCATCATTACTATATTGTATATTCCTATTCATAGGAAGATAGCAAGGTGAAGTCTAGCTGAGAATTCTTAGGGTAAATAAATATAAGTATCAGTAATTATTTTAGGTTAGGTCCTCCATGGTTTTAAATATAAATAAAACCCAGAAATGTAGAGTTCTGTTTAGAAGTTAAAAAAAGTGTATTAATGTATTAAATTCATCACAGCAAATTTAAGATGAGGAAAAGTTAGCATTTGTTGGTAGGGTAACATAACTTTTACGGAAACTTAGAGAATAAGATGAATATACCAAAACTAAAAACAAATAGTTCTGGCCCTCTTTCAATCTTTCTTGTCTCTTTCATTTTACATTCCTGGTAGACATTTGTATTCTTTGTAAGTCACATGAGTAGAGGGAGAATAAGAAAGTAGGTTGCTACAGGTCTTCTTAAGCAGGAACAAATTGGTGCTTTTCCATAAATTTAATTGGTATTAACAGTATAATAAATTAATATATAAAAAAATAAGTTCAGTTCAGTTGCTCACGTGTGTCCGACTCTTTGCGACCCCATGAATTGCAGCACACCAGGCCTCCCTGTCCATCACCAACTCCCAGAGTCTACCCAAACCCATGTCCATCAAGTCGGTGATACCATCAGCCATCTCATCCTCTGTCATCCCCTTCTCCTTCTGCCCCCAGTCCTTCCCAGCATTAGGGTCTTTTCCAATGAGTCAACTCTTCGCATGAGGTGGCCAAAGTTTTGGAGTTTCAGCTTCAACATCAGTCCCTCCAATGAACACCCAGGACTGATCTCCTTTAGGATGGACTGGTTGGATCTTCTTGCAGTCCAAGGGACTCTCAAGAGTCTTCTCCAACACCACAGTTCAAAAGCATCAATTCTTCGGCATCCAGCCTTCTTTATGGTCCAACTCTCACATCCATACATGAGTACTGGAAAAACCATAGCTTTGACTAGACAGACCTTTGTCAGAAAAGTGATCTCTCTGCTTTTTAATATACTAAGTTCTTCATAGCTTTTCTTCCAAGGAACAAGCGTCTTTTAATTTCATGGCTGCAGTCACCATCTGAGTGATTTTGGAGCCCCCCAAAATAAAGTCTCTCACTGTTTCCTTTTTTTCCCATTTATTTGCCATGAGTGATGGGACTGGATGCCATGATCTTAGCTTTCTGAATGTTGAGCTTTAAGCCAACTTTTTCACTCCACTTTCACCTTCATCAAGAGGTTCTTTAGTTCCTCTTCACTTTCTGCCATTAGGGTGGTGTCATCTGCATATCTGAGGTTATTGATATTTCTCCCAGCAATCTTGATTCCAGCTTGTTCCAGCTGGATTCCTTCATCCAGGCCAGCATTTTGCATGATGTACTCTGCATATAAGTTAAATAAGCAGGGTGACAATATATGCTTGGACATACTGCTTTCCCAATTAAGTGATATCGCATGGTATTTCTCTTTCTCACTTACTTTACTTAGTATGATAATCTCTATTTGCATCCATATTGCTGAAACTGGAATTATTACATTCTTTTTTATGGCTGAGTCATATCCCATTGTCTATATATACCACAGCTTATTTAACTTCTATGTAGAGTACATCATACGAAATGCTGGGCTGGATGAAGCACAAACTTCTATGCATTGTCTGTATGTACCATTGCTTATTTAACTTCTATGCAGAGTACATCATGTGAAATGCTGGCCTGGATGAAGCAGAAGCTGGAATCAAGATTGCCAGGAGAAATATCAATAACCTCAGATACGTAGATGACACCACCCTTATGGCAGAAAGCAAAGAAGAACTAAAGAGCCTCTTGATGAAAGTGAAAGAGGAGAGTGAAGAAGTTGACTTAAAATTCAACATTCAGAAAACTAAGATCATGGCATCCAGTCCCATCACTTCTTGGCAAATAGTTGGGGAAACAATGGAAACACTGACAGATTTTATTTTCTTGGGCTCCAAAATCACTGCAGGTGGTGACTGCAGGCATGATATTAAAAGACACATGCTCCTTGGAAGAAAAGTTATGACCAACCTAGACAGATCAAAAAGCAAAGACATTATTTTGCCAAGAAACATCCATCTAATCAATGCTATGGTTTTTCCAGTAGTCATGTATGGATATGAGGGTTGGACTATAAAGAAAGCTGAGCATCAAAGAATTGATGCTTTTGAACTGTGGTATTGGAGAAAACCCTTGAGAGTCTCTTGGACTGCAAGGAGATGAAACCAGTGTATCCTAAAGTAAATCAGTCCTGAATATTCATTGGAAGGACTGATGCTGAAGCTGAAACTCCAGAGTTTGGCCACCTGATGTGAAGAACTGACTCATTGGAAAAGACCCTGATGCTGGGAAAGATTGAAGGCAGGAGGAGAAGGGGACGACAGAAGATGAGATAGTTTGGTGGCATCACTGATGCAATGGACATGAGCTTGAGCAAGCTCTGGGAATAGGTGATGGACAGGGAGGCCTGGCATGCTGCAGTCCATGGGGTCGCAAAGTGTTGGACATGACTGAGTGACTGAACTGAAGTAAACTGAACTGATATGTACCACATTTTCTTTATCCATTCATTTGTCGATGGATGTTTAGGTCATTTCCATGTCTTGGCTATTGTGAATAGCGTTGCTATTAACATAGGGTGAACATAGGGGTGCATGTATCTGTTTGAATTTTGTCTGGATATATGCCCAGGAGTGGGATTGCTGTATCATATGGTTATTCTATTTTTACTTTTCTGAGGAACCTCCATGCCATTCTCCCCAGTGGCTACACCACCTTACATCCCCACCAACAGTTTAGTAAGGTTCTCTTTTCTCTACACCCTCTCCAGTATTTGTTATTTGTAGATTTCTTAATGATGATCATTCTGACTGCTGGTACCTCATTCTAGTCTTTACTTGCATATCTCTAATAATTAATGATGTTGAGCATCTTCTTATATGTCTATTGGCCATCTGTATGTCTTCTTTGGAGAAATGTCTCTTTGGATTTTCTGCCCATTTTTCAGTTGGGTTTGTTTTTGTTGTTGTTATTAAGTTGTATGAGCTGTTTGTATTAATATATTTTAAAAATTAAGCCCTTGTTGGTCACATCATTTGCAAATATTTTTTATTCTTTAGGTTGTCTTTTCATTTTGCTCATGGTTTCTTTTCCTGTTAAATCTGAGTATTTTAAAATTCCACTTTATCTATTGGCTGTTTAGGTGTATCTCTTTTCAGTTCATTTCAGTTCAGTTCAGTCGCTCAATCATGTCCGACTCTTTGTGACCCCATGAACCGCAGCACGCCAGGCCTCCCTGTCCATCACCAACTCCCGGACTCCACCCAAACCCATGTCCATTGAGTTGGCGATGCCATCCAACCATCTTATCCTCTGTATACCCCTTCTTCTCCTGCCCTCAATCTTTCCCAGCATCAGGGTCTTTTCAAATGAGTCACCTCATTTGACTCAAATGAGTCACATCAGGTGGCCAAAGTATTGGAGTTTCAGCTTCAGCATCAGTCCTTCCAATGAACACCCAGGACTGGTCTCCTTTAGGATGGACTAGTTGGATCTCCTTGCAGTCCAAGGGACTCTCAAGAGTCTTCTCCAACACCACAGTTCCAAAGCATCAATTCTTCAGTGCTCAGCTTTCTTTATAGTCCAGCTCTCACATCCTTACCTAACCACTAGAAAAACCATAGCCTGGACTAGATTGACCTTTGTTGACAAAGTAATGTCTCTGCTTTTTAACATGCTGTCTAGGTTGGTCAACTTTCCTTCCAAGGAGTAAGCATCTTTTAATTTCATGGCTGCAATCACCATCTTCAGTGATTTTGGAGCCCAGAAAAATAAAGTCAGCCACTGTTTCCACTGTTTCCCCATCTATTTGCCATGAAGTGATGGGACCAGATGCCATGATCTTAGTTTTCTGAATGTTGAGCTTTAAAGCCAACTTTTTCACTCTCCTCTTTCACTTTCATCAAGAGGTTCTTTAGTTCTTCTTCACTTTCTGCCATAAGGGTGGTGTCATCTGCATATCTGAGGTTATTGATATTTCTCCCAGCAATCTTGATTCCAACTTGTGCTTCCTCCAGCCCAGCGTTTCTCATGACGTACTCTGCATATAAGTTAAATAAGCAGGGTGACAATATACAGCCTTGATGTACTCCTTTTTGGAACCAGTCTGTTGTTCCATGTATCTCTTTTCCATTGTGTATATAGTAGTTTCTCTATCAGTTACAATATACATCAACTTTTACACTTGATCTTAGCCAAAAGGCTGAGAAGTGATTATACATCAGCTTTTTACCATCTATTTATAGTTAATAATATAACATTTCTCATAAAATGTAGAAAGTCTGCAAATATAAAAGTCCATTTCCAGCTCCCTGGCACTATTCTTTTTGTTATTGTTGTCATACTTACATTATAAACTCAAAATGAGAGGTGAGTTTCTTTTATTTCTGGTTGTTATAGACTGAATGTTTGTCCCCACTCCCAAATTCATTTGTTGAAACCCTACCCCAAGTGCGATGGTGTTATCAAGTGGGACCTTTGGGAATTAATCAGCATTAGATAAGTTCATGAGGATGGAGCCTCCTATTGTACCGCCTAGGTACAATGGGATTAGTACCTTTTAAGAGTCACCAGAGAGCTTGCTTTCTCTTCTCTGCTCTCTGCTACATGAGGATATAATGACAAGTGTGTAGTTTTTATCCCAGAAGCAGGCTCTCTTCAGAACTCTACCCTGCTGGCACCCTAATCTCAACCTTCCAGTCTCTGGAGCTGTGAGAAATAAGTTTCTGCTGTTTATAAGCTATCCAGGATATGATACAACTCACTACATTATTCCTAGCATATGATACCCCGTATATGGTACATTTCACATGTTCACAACTGGAGAAGGAAATGGCAACCCACTCCAGCCTAGAGAATCCTGTGGACGGAGGAGCGTTAGTGAGCTGCTGTCCAAAGGGTCGCACAGAATTGGACACGACTGAAGCGACTTAGCATGCATGCATGCATTGGATAAGGAAATGTCAACCCACTCCAGTAGTCTTGCCTGCAGAATTCCAGGGACAGAGGACCCTGGTGGGCTGCTGTCTATGGGGTCGCACAGAGTCGGACACGACTGAAGCGACTCAGCAGCAACAACAGCATGTTCACAACAAGAAAAAAAACTGAACAAGCATTGAAAAATCAACAGTTTTTTTTAGGTCAGTCAGAATATTGAAGCCACAGGACAGAAGCCCAGGAGGAGAAGCCCACAACTGGAGGCAGCACTTTACAGCAGCATTCCTGTAGTTAATGAATTGTAGGCTAAGTTCAGAGTTAAAAATTCCAAGGGGAGGCAGTCTTTGATCAGTTTGTCCTCCAAGAACATGACCAAATTCTCACTGTGAAAATCGTGGAAAAATCCCTTTGTGCTTCTGGCAGGGAGAAGGGAAAAGGAACCATTTAAAATATGCCTTTAATTAGGGCAAACCATTTTCTCTTTAACAGGGCCTCACCTCAAGATAAACTGTTAAACCAGAGCCTAACCTGAGAGAAGAGACTCATCCCAGACTCCTCTAAACTTGCCATCTCACCTAAGTGTGGCAGGGGAGAACAAAACTGAGCAACACTTATTAAGATGACACCATAGGCACACATGCTCACTAAAAAGACTGAGACCTAATCATAGAACTATAAACTCTTCCTCTCATGTCTTATCACCATATCAATTAACTTCCTATAGAATACCAAGAAACTGAAAGAACTAAAAGCTAAAAGAAGCTAAAATACCAACAGCTGAAAGAACTGCCAGCCTAAGATCTTATTTAAGGAGGAGTCTTTAAAGAAACAGAAGGACAATGGAAGAGAGAGACAAAAAGACACTAGAGGGAATTTTAGCCTCTGATGCACAGCTATAATGAACAGTAAACAGAGCCTACCTCGTAGCCACATAAAATCAAACCTCACATTAAAAGCTTATTACATCAGTTCCTTTAATTGAATACATAATTTATTGCTTTTAAGCAAAAAATTACAAAGCATGCTAAAAGGAAAGAAAAAAGGTTCAAAAGGCAAAGCATGTTTCAGAACATGGTTCAGATATGGAAAAGATTTTGGACAGAAATTTAAAATAATTATGATTAATATATTAAGAGCTCTGCTGGAAAAAGTGGACAGCATGTAATAACAGAAGGTTAATGTAAGCAAAGGAATGGAAACGATAATAAAAAATAAATGAGAAATGCTAGAAATCAAAATCACTCAGTAAGAATGAAGGCAGTGAGCATAACAGGGAAAGAATCTGTGATCTCAGTGATGTCAATAGAAACTTGCCACACTGAAGATTAGAAAAAGGATAATAAAAAGAATAAAGGAACACAATTTTCAAGAACTGTGGAACACTTACAAAATATTTAACACATTTTAATGGGAATATCAGAAGGAGAAGAATGAGAGAAAGGAGCAGAATAAATATAAAACCACAGATCCAGGAAGCTCAGGGAACACCAAGCAGGATAAATATGGGGGGAAAAGTCTACACATAGGTATCTCATATTCAAACTACAGAAAAATAAAAGGTAAAGAAGAAATCTTGAACAAAGCTAGAGAAAAATATATCATAGCTACAGTGGAGTAGGGATAAAGATTACATTGTTCTTCTCTTCAAAAACTATGCATGTGAGAGTGGAGCAAAATATTTAAAGATTTAAATATTTAAAAATCTAGATTTCTATATCCAGTGAAACTGTTCTTCAAAAGTAAATAAGAAATAAAAACTTTCTCAAGTAAACAAAATTGAAAGAATTATTCACCAGTAAACCTTGTAAAACAGTTAATAGGATTCTTAAGAGAGAAGGAAAATGATATTAGAAAGTTCTACCTGTGTAAGGAAAGGAAGATATGAGCAGGAATTATTAAAAGCCAAATAATGTCTTCCATGTTTCTTATTCTTAATTAATCTAACAAATAACAATTTGTTCAACTTAATACTAGTATCAGTAGTCTCAGTAATTATAGATTTGTGTAAATGAAATGAATGGCGGCAATATTATAAAGGATTGGAGAGAGGTATTGGGAATACTCTGTTATAAGGTAGCTGCACCACCTATGAAGTGATACAATGTTGTCTGAAAGTGGACTTGAATTAGTTGTACGTGTATATTTCAAATTCCAGGACAACGAGTAGAAAAATTTTCAAGAAGTATCTCAAGAGATAGAGAACACAAGTCACAGAATGGGAGAACATATTTGCAAAAGGCATATCTGATAAAGGACTGTTATCCAAAATATACAAAGAACTGTTAAAACTCAAGAATAAGAAATCAAGAAACCCTATTTAAAATGGGCAAAAGACCTGACTAGATACCTCACTGAAGGAGACATAAAGATGGCAAATAGCCATGTGAAAAGACGCTCAACAAATATATCATAAGGGAATTGTAAATTCAAACTATTCTCAAACTACACTGGACATCTATTAGAATGGCCATAATTCAAAACATTGACAACAAATTCTGGCAAGCATGTCAAGCAACAAGAACTCTTCTTTATTACTGAAAGCTTTAGCTTATCTTGGGATCCTGGAAGAGCCCCCAAGATGATAGATAAAAGTTTACAGTGTTCCAACATATTCATTGCCTCTGAAGGAGAAGATGTAACTCTGGGACCAAAGACAGTCTCAGTCACCAGAGCTTTGTGTAGTATAAATTTTGTTAAAGTGATAATGGCAGAAAAAAAACTTCTTACATAGATATGAGAAGGGGGTAGAAAGATTATCTGCCTTGCTAGTTTTAAGCAGGAAATTTTATACTTTTCTGCCAGCTGCTGAGAATAGAAAAAAATATCTCAAGGCTGTGAAAACTTTGCCCAGACCATTTCCCGTAACATACATCCTGGGATGACATCAGCAGAAGGAAGGGTTAACCCAGAGCTCAAGGCTGTGGGCCCAGACCTTCTCCCATAACACACATTCTGACCTCAGAAAAGGTATGTCCTTGAACACGACTTACTGCTGCCTGCAAGGCCTGTGTGTCTAAGGCAAAAGAATGTGAGAAGGAAAGATGTTCACCTCCTCCTAAAAGGGGCCTTAGGCTTGGATACCTTACCGACGTGCCTAAGTTAACCCTCTCATTACTAGTGGGACTCTAATGTGGTACAACTTTGGAAGATACTTTGGTAGTTTATTACAAAGCTAAATATACTTCTTTTACTATAAAATCCAGCCATTGTGATCCTTAGTATTTCCCCAATGGTGCTTAAAAATATATGCTTACTCAAAAACCAGCACACAGATGTTTATAATAGCTTTATTCAGTTTCCAAACCTTGGAAGCAACCAAAGTGTCCTTCAATAAGAAAAACTTAATAAATATCCAAACTCTGGTATATCCAGCCAGTGGATTTCGTTCACTGCTTAAAAAAGGAGGGGAGGGTGCCAAGTCATGAAAAGACATGGAGGGACCTTAAAAGGATATTACTAAGTGAAAGAACCCGGTAGACTAAATATTGTGTGATTCAACTGTATAAGATTCTGGAAAATGCAAAAATGTGGAAACCATAGAAGAATCAGTGGTTGCCACTGATTGAAGCGGAAGGCTGAATACATGGAGTACAGAGGATGTTTAGGGGAGTTAAACTATTCTATATAATGTAATGGTGGATATATTTTATTATACATTTGTCAAAACCCTAGAAGGTACAACACCAGTAGTGAACCCTAATATAAACTGGACTTTGGTTAATAATGATGTCTGTAAGAATCGTAGCAATTATGCCACTCTGTGCAGATGGAAGCTGGGAATGTTGATGGTGAGGGAGGCTGTATATATGTAGAGGCAGGTCATATATTGGAAATCTTCATATTCAATTGTGCTTTTTACCTAAATGTGCTCTTAAAAAGCCTATAAATTATAAAAAGGTTATGAGATCAATAAAAATATAGGTGTAACTGATATGCAAAGAGAGGAGAGAAAATGGAATAATATAAAATACTCAAAACCAGAAAAGGCATAAAAAAGAGTGGAAGACAAGAGAAACAATAGGGTAAAAAAATGGAAAACAGTTAAAAATGCGGTGAATATTACTTCAACTTCAATTTATCAACAATACATTTAAATGTGAGTGGCCTAAATACACCAATGAAAAAGGACTATCAGAGTGGATAATGAAAGCAAGATCCAACTAAATGTTTTCTACAGAAAGCCCACTTTTAAGCAGTGGAGAAAGATATAGCATGCTAACACTAATCATAAGAAAGCTGAAGTAGCTATATTAATTGTTGTAGACATCAACATCCCTCTATTAGTAATTAACAGTTCCAATAGTCAGAAAATCAGTAAGGCTATAGTTAATACACCTATCTAATTGACATTTGTAGAATACTTCATCTAACAGCAGCAAAATACACATTCTTCTCAAGCTCATATTAGAACATTCACCAAGATAGATTACTCTCTGGGCCATTAAAATATACCTTAACAAATTTAAAGGAATAGATATCAAAATATGCTCCCAGAATATGGGCTAAAACTAGATATCAATAACACAAAGATAGCTATAAAATTCTAAAATGGTTTGTGATTAAATAACACACTTCTGAGTAATACATGGATTAAATCTCATAAGAAATTTTTAAATATTTTTAACTAAATGAAAATATGACCTGTCAAAATTTATAGGATAAACCCAGTACAATGTCATGTTTTTTGCTTTAAACACTTATTTGTATCTTCAAGAAATTAAGAGGAAAAAAAAAAAAGAAATTAAGAGGAAAAACTTCTTTAATACTTATCCAATTATTTACATTTCTGGTGCTCTTCATTTGTTTTTAAAAAATCTGATTTTTTTTTCTGGTGTCATTTTCTTTCATCTGTAAGAACTTCATTTAGCATTTCTTATACTTTAAGCCTGGTATATAGGAGTTCTCTTTGTTTTCCATTATCTGAAAATGTCTGCTTTTAGCTTTCATTGTTTAAGGATACTTCTGCTGGATTGACTTTTTTTCTTAAAATATGTTGCTTCCCTGTTTTCTGCCTGTGGTTTCTGGTGAGAGTTCTTTGATTATTTAAATTATTATTCCCTTGAGTGTAGTATGTCTTTGGATATTTTATTTTTATTCATGTTTTTGGAAGTTTGACTCTCAAATATCTAGACTTGATTTTCTTCATATTTATCCCATATGGAATTAAATATTGTTTTTGTACATTTCTCTCTCTATTTCTAGATTCCAATTTTGCATGCTGGACTTTTTGATGTCATACAAGTCTAGTATTCTATTTATTTTTTTTCAGTGTTTTTTTCTATCTCTTCTTTAAATACTTCATTTTCATTTATTTTTTTTCCTCTCCAAAATCACTGATGCTTTGCTTTTCCATTTTGTTCCTGCTATTAAATCCATCCAATGAATTTTTTATTTCCACTTTTGTGTTTTTCAGTTCTAAAATTTCCAATTTGTACTTTTTCATAATTTCTATTTGTATGCTAGAATTTCTTTTCACTCATCATGAGTATATTGTCCCCTATATCATTGAATTAGTTATAATGGACACTTTAAAGTTCTTATCAGTTCCAACACTGAGTAATCTTGATACTGGCCTATGTTGGTCATCTTTTTCCTTCAGAATGAGTTACCTTCTTTTTGGTTTTTCATATGTTCAGTAATTTTATAATGTATCCTGAACATTTAAAATGTTATTTGTGGAGATTAGATTCTGTTAAATTCCTCTGGATGATTTTGTTTTAGTAGGCAATTTAACTCAGTTAGACTCAAACTGAAAACTTGTCTCAGTTCCATATCAGTCAGTTCAGTTCAGTCATTCAGTCATGTCTGACTCTTTGTGACGCCATGGACTGCATACCAGGCTTCCCTGTCCATTACCAACTCCTGGAGCCTACTCAAACTTATGTCCATCATGTGGGTGATGCCATCCAACCGTCTGATCCTCTGTCGTCCCCTTCTCTTCCCACCTTCAATCTTTCCCAGCATCAGGGTCTTTTTCAGTGAGTCAGTTATTCGCATCAGGTGGCCAAAGTATTGGAGTTTCAGCTTCAGCATCAGTCCTTTCAATGAATATTCAGGACTGATTTTTTTTTTAGGATTGACTGGTTGGATCTTCTTGCCATTTAAGGGACTCTTAAGAGTTTTCTCCAACACCACAATTCAAAAGCATCAATTCTTTGGCACTCAGCTTTCTTTATAGTCCAACCCTCACATCCATACATGACTACTAGAAAAACCATAGCTCTGATTAGATGGACCTTTGCTGGCATAATATCTCTGCTTTTTAATATGCTGTCTAGGTTGGTCACAGTTTTTCTTCCAAGAAGCAAGTTTCTTTTAATTTCATGGCTGCAGTCACCACCTGTAGGGATTTTGGAGCCCCCCAAAATAAAGTCTGTCACTGTTTCCTTTGTTTCCCCATCTATTTGCCATGAAGTGATGGGACCAGATGCCATGATCTTAAGTTTTCTGAATGTTGAGTTTTAAGTCAACTTTTTCACTCTCCTCTTTTACTTTCATCAAGAGGCTCTTTAGTTTTTCTTTGCTTTCTGCCATAAAGGTGGTGTCATCTGCATATCTGAGGTTATTGATATTTCTCCCTGCAAGCTTGATTCCAGCTTGTGCTTCATCCAGTCCAGCATTTCTCATGATGTACTCTGCATATAAGTTAAAGAAGCAGGGTGACAATATACAGCCTTGACATGCTCCTTTTCCTGATTTGGAACCAGTCTGTTGTTCCATGTCCAGTTCTAACTGTTGCTTCTTAATCTGCATACAGATTTCTCAGGAGGCAGCTCAGGTTGTCTGGTATTTCCATCTCTTGAAGAATTTTCCAGAGTTGTCATGATCCACACAGTCAAGGGCTTTGGCATAGTCAATAAAGCAGAAGTAGATGTTTTTCTTGAACTCTATCAGTTTTTCTGTGAGCAAACAGATGTTGGCAATTTGATCTCTGGTTCCTCTGGCTTTTCTAAATCCAGCTTGAACATCTGGAAGCTCAGGGTTCACATACTGTTGAAGCCTGGTTTGGAGACTTTGGAGCATTACTTTGCTAGTGTGTGAGATGAGTGCAATTGTGCAGTAATTTGAGCATTCTTTGGCATTGCCTTTCTTTGGGACTGGAATGAAAACTGACTTTTCCCAGTCCTGTGGTCACTGCTGAGTTTTCCAAATTTGTTGGCATATTGAGTGCAGCACTTTCACAGCATCGTCTTTTAGGATTTCAAGTAGCTCAACTGGAATTCCATCATCTCCACTAGTTTTGTTCGTAGTGATGTTTCCTAAGGCCCACTTGACTCGAATTCCAGGATGTCTGGCTCTAGGTGAGTGATCACACCATTGTGATTATCCACCTTACTAGTACTGACTCAAATGTATTCCTTTTCGTGGCTGAGTAATGTTCCACTCTGTATATGTACCACAACTTCTTTATCCATTCCTCTGTCAATGGACATCTAGTTAGCTTCCATGTGTTAGCTATTGTACATAGTGTTGTAATGAACGTTGGTGTATATGTGTCTTTTTGAATTATGGTTTTCTTAGGGTATATGCCCAGTAATGGGATTGCTGGGTCACATGGTAGTTTTGTTCCTAGTTTTTTTTTTAAGGAACTTCTATACTGTTCTCTGTAGTGACTCTTATCAATTTACATTCCCAGCAATGGTGCAAGCTGCTGCTGTTGCTGCTAAGTTGCTTCAGTCGTGTCCGACTCTGTGCGACCCCATAGACTGCAGCCCGCCAGGGTCCCCCGTCCCTGGGATTCTCCAGGGACACTGGAGTGCCATTTCCTTCTCCAATGCATGAAAGTGAAGTGAAAGTGAAGTCGCTCAGTCATGTCCGACTCTTTGCGACCCCATGGACTGCAGCCTGCCAGGCTCCTCCTCCGTCCATGGGATTTTCCAGGCAAGAGTACTGGAGTGGGTTGCCATTGCCTTCTCCAAGCACGGTGCAAGAGGGTTCCCTTTTCTCCATACCTTTTTCATCATCTGTTGTTGATGATGGCCATTCTGACTGGTGTGAGGTGATACCCCATTTGCATTTTGATTTACATTTATCTAATAATGAGTGATGTTGAAAATCTTTTCATGTGTTGGTTGGCTGCCGGGAGCCAGCACACGAGATCCCATCCATGACAAGGTCGTGAGGAGAAGACCTGACAAACAAGGCAGATCAGGACTGTAGGGATTTCGAAAAGCTGCCCTGGCGCTCACCTTAAAGATGATCTCTGTCCTTCTGATGCTTGCTATATTAGACTACTCCCTAATTTCTGTGACACAGGTAGAAGGCCTTCCCCGATCTCTCTCCAAACAGAATCAACTTAGAACTTTAATCATATGTCCCCCGGACGGCGGTATCCTATAAGATTATCCAGGATGAAAGGAGTGTTTCAATTTAGACCCCTTTGCTGGCATTCTAGCCTGCTTGGCAAATGCGTACTAATGCACATAACTGCTCACAACACCTTAATCATAAACAGCATAAAGAACCTGATCACATAAAGGCCCTAATAGGCACAGAGCCCTTCGGGGGTGAGGAAGCCCTATTGGAGAACATAAAAATATTATTCTAAAAGTGGTTATAGTTAAAGATTTAGAAAAATAAGAGTTTAGAATTGTTCATTTTAACCAGGAATGCTAAACAGGGGCTGCCTCACTGGAACTGCAGAGTCTTTGTGTTGTAAACCTTTTAGATAAATTTAACTGATAACTTCTGCAAAAGGACTGGCCTTTGTGTTCATTAAAGAATAGATTACGGAAAACAGCTTTGCATTCACCTAGGTCATAAAATGTCAATAGGCCCCAAGGCCAGAAGATAATGTACAAGACTCTCACAAAGAAGTATGCAGAAAACACCCTGGTTTCGTGAAGGATGAGCCGATGTAATATTAAACTATCTTCCCCTTAAAAATGTACTAACTTAGAATATAAAAGCTATGGTAAAAAATAAATAAAGATTTGCCAGACTCTGCTGCACCCCCCGTCTGGTCACTCTCTCTCTGTCTCTCTCTCTCCCCCTCACAGACTTGGCCCTATCAAGGCTGGTCTCACGTGTCTTCTCTCGCCGACGCCGTTCATCCTGAGGGTACCCCCTGGATCCTGCCAAGGCTGGACCCCGGCAGTTGGCCATCTGTGTGTCTTCTTTGGAGAAATGTCAGAATCATGCTTTAATATCAGCTGGCCATACTGTCTATGTAACAGCATTTAAGCACCTGGGAATCAGACACATATGCTCTTTCTGTGTAATATTCAACATCAATTTTACTTCTTAGTATTCTTAGCATTCATTCTCTAGCAAGTGAATTTTTAGTCTGTAAGACCTATACAGTTTAAGCTGTTTTACTATTTGTCCCAAAGTCAGACATAAATAATGGGTCACACATTCTGAATAATGTTCAGCCATGGTTTTATTCTTGTAGCATTTATTTGTGATTAGAATGTAAATACAGAAAATGGTCCTTTTCAGTGTGATTTTAAGGCTTACATTGGTTGGTGTCTCTTTTCACATATTTAATCTCTTCATTATATAAGCGGAGATGTTTCTGGTGACCACTTTTGGAAATGCAGTTTTCACCTGTTGGGCTTATGACTGTGTGCCTGTTATTAGATATTTGATAATCTCAATTTGGATACTGTGAGGAGAAAATTCAAGCCAAGTTTCAGATCATTCAATAACAATTTCATGAGAATTTATAGAGATTTTAAGATATAATCACATTGTCTTTATCATCATGAACAGCTGTAGAACTTTAGGCTGAGAAATATTAAGCTTTTTCAAAGCATAGTGTATTAATCATATTTTTAAATTTTATGTATTCTAGGATGTTTTGACATCTTACAAAGCTTGCTGACCAGGGAGAGACTTTGTCTGTTAGGGCTAGCCAATTCTTAGAGATAGCAAAGGGATAGAGCCAGGCCTGGAGCATATCTTTCCTATACAAAACAACCAGTCTCTCACACCAACCCAGTATTTTCTCTGCCCTAAATTATCATGAGACCATGTACCAGTCAGCTACACACACCTTTATAGCCTATGGCTATAATACTCTATGAAGGAGTGTCCAACAACATCTGAACTTTACAGATAAGGCAAGATCTTATCACCTGTTGAATTTCTTAAGTAGAGTCTTTATTGTAAAAAAAAAAAAAAAGTATGGATAACTTCCCTCTTCCATTGGGGTTTATTCTTTGCTATGTAAGTTTCAAGGTCTGGATATAGTTGGGATGACACCATGCAGTATGAAATAGCCTAATTTAGCCAAGATTGCTTCTCTTTCATGGAAACAGGGTGGTGTTTGGGAGGTAAGTCCTTTTTAGAAACTAGATTAAATAACTGTCATAGTATTAATTGTGGTAAACTTCTAAGGGATAATTATACTGCATAACTGTAACTGTGAAAGAAGAGTCTAACCAACATTTGAAACCAAAAGCTTGACTTATTGCTTTTCTGTTTCAGCCATCTATTACTGTGCAACAAAAACACCTAAAACTTAAAAGGCTTAAAATAATAACTTATTATTTCTCTATAGATAAGAGTGGGTGATTTTTCTTCTCCACTAGTTATTAGCTGTAGCCTCTCATTCAGCTAGCATTTAGGCAGTGATGGGGCTAGGCTGGAAGGTCTGAAAAACTTCACTCATATGTCCAACACTGTGGGGTTTCATCCCCAGTAGCTTGAGTTTCTTCACAAATTGGTGATCTCAAGACTAGTTGTACTTTTTCCATGTTACTAGCTTTGAGAAGGAAAGTGGAAGCTGCCATACTCCTAAAGGGGAGGCCTGACACTTTGGTAATATGCTAATAAGCCAAAACAAGTCACAAGACCAATCCAGATTCAAGATGGGGAAATGAATCTGTCTCTTATGCATAGAATAGCATGAGGGAAGGAATTGATACTGTCCATCTTTGACCATCAAACTAACAAAAAGAGGCCTATATTTGTAAATCAATCAGAGAAAGAAATGATTAAAGGTTTGGGGAAATGGGGGATTCAGGGATTTGTAGACTTTCCAAAGCAGGAGTGTTGAGGGACTAACTGGCTCTTTCAAAAAGTGTAGTAGTAGTCACTGGAGTAGGCCATAGCTGACTTGCTGAATTTCCAGAGTGTGTCAGAGTGAAAGCTGTTGCTTGGCTTTCAGAAATGAGTTGTCACAACTAGCTGATTTTCATAAGCATCTGCACTAGTGAGAAAATTCTC
This sequence comes from Cervus canadensis, assembly GCF_019320065.1. NCBI lineage: Eukaryota > Metazoa > Chordata > Mammalia > Artiodactyla > Cervidae > Cervus > Cervus canadensis. The sequence goes on from NC_057393.1 coordinate 80,504,559, forward strand.
CAGTTAATTGCCATCAGTGTCTGATCACTTGTCTCTGATCTATCAATTTTGGTGGTTACTAGTTCATGTCTTGGGGCTTATGGCCAAGAAACAGTGTCTCAGGTTTTCTTCAACTTGGAGACTAGCAACATTTTACTCTTACCAGAGTATTAATTTTTAAAAGTATTTTTATTAGTACAGGCTTTATTCTGAAAGTAGATTTGCCTCAGTTATTGGACTGTCCCCAGAAAGTACTAATTTTTATTTAATTTTTGATTGAGAAGCCCAAGGAAGTTATACAATGTATTTGTTTTCACACTGAAATAAAGAACACTAAAGAGATTGTTTCCTCTTAAACATGTATCAAGACGGCATGCTCACGTAAGAGCCTAAACTAACAGTAGTTTACCATGGAGTATTCAGAAGTTATATAAGTACAAAGTATACATAAGATGTAAGCAAATATTATACTGAATATTATTATAAATATTATGCTAAATATTACACTAAATATTATACTAGGTACTCATTAATATTAAACACAAATGAGGCATGACTAGGAAGCTAAACATCATAAAAGTCCCTTTTATTAGGAAGGGGAAATAAGATGGCAGGATTTAGATTGGAGCGGTATTTGACAATCCTATGAAGTGTGGGCAATAAAGTAATTTTACTGGTAATGTAGCTGGTGGAGTTGGGTATTCTTTTTGTTGTTGTTCAGTTGCACTCAGTTAAGTATGACATAAAGATGTATTTTATTATGTGATAGAAAATTAAAAAATGATACAGGGAAAACTGGCCATGGACATAGAAGAAAATACAGGAATACTGTGAGTAGGGATCAATTAATTTAATTTAGACAATGTTTATTTCATAATTTACTGCTACATTCCATCAGGGTATTTGTTTTGATGTTATGACAGTCCAGCAGCTAAAACATATCTTTGAAAAAAATTGTAATGCTTATATAGTCTTGTAACATACATATAATGCACATAACAAAGATATTGCAAAAAACCTCCACCTACCCACAAACTGATATATGCACAATTTCTGAAACACATACCATATGTAAAAATATACTTCTATGTTGGCTGTGACACTTTCAGTTCTAAGAAAACTTGAGTTTGTAAGGTACCAGAAAGTAACTATCTTAGGCCCTGTGGGGCATATGGTCTTCTTCAGTGTACTCAGCTCTGCTACTGTAATGTGAAGGCAGCCACAGGCAAAACAAATTTTTTTTATTAGTATTCTAACAAAAGTTGAATTTACAGACATGTAAGTTTGAATATTGTATAGTTTTCACATCACAAAATAATCTTTTTCAACCATTCAGAAAGGTAAAACATTGCAGGCAGTGGGCCAGATCTGAATCACTTGCAGAAAAATATACAACCAAATCAAAGCAAGGCACTGCAGCAGTAAAGTGAGGGGCGAATGCTGGTAGCCAACCTTTTATTTATTTTGCAGAATAATTCAAGAAATACAAATTATTATGATAGTATCTAACATATAGCTCTTCCTTTGTCTCAGACACTATTCTAAGTGCTTTAAAAATATTAACTCATTTACAACTCAAAGCAATCCTATTATCGCTTTTTTTATGAAAAAGGAAACTGAGGCACAAAGAGGTTAGGTGCATGCCTCATGCTAGAAACAGCCTGGGCAGTAGGAGTCAAAAGTCCATACTCTTAACCTCTATGTCATGTTTCTTCTACTAGAAAGAAAAAGGTAGTGAAGAACATTTAGGACTCTCATACAAAATATAAATTCAGACAGCTCTGCAACTTACTAAAACAACACTAACAGATATTTCTTCACATAGTATTATTTTTTATTATGTAGGGATTTTCAGCTGTTTTTAAAAATGAACTTGTTGTTGTTTAGTTGCTGTCACATCCAACTCTTGTGAACCTGTTGACCAGAGCCCTCCAGGCCCCTCTGTCCTTGACATTTCCCAGGCAAGAATACAGGAGTGAGTGGGTTGCCATCCCAACCCAGAGACTGAACCCATATCTTCACTACTGGCAGGAAGATTCTTTACACTGAGCCACTGGGGAAGCCTTTTTCCTATAAATGTATCCCTAATGTAAAATTTGGCCAACCATAAGAGAGTTGCAAATTTTACAGAAACATTTTTATATTCTTTCTGAAGGATTAGTTCAGTAAAATCCATATCCATTCAGAAATGGGGGGGGGGGAGATACATTATAATTTTAAAAGAATACTACACTTAAATACACATTCTGTTAACAACAGGAGCCCCTGCTGAGACTAAATGAGAGATATCTTCATATACATAAAAGTTACTGAACTAAATAAGGCTACATATTTCACTATGTACAATTATGGATGGGTTCACATGCACATCAAACATCCACAATCTGTGTTCTGTAGCACACTGACATTCACACATAAGTCCTACATACTAAAGGACTTTTCACATGTGTTAATGATGTCACATTTTTCAATTTATTTGTGCTTTTTACAAAACTTCATATACCTGACATTTGCAGGTTTCTTTAAAAGAAAAACAACCTTGTAATCAATTTCTGCAACATGACCTCTAGTATAAGTATTTTCCTCATACATATTCTCTTAGAATTTGTTTAAAAGGTTTCACATATTTAAAATATTTTTTAAAATGGTTCTATACTTTATATCACTGTTCTGACATTCACTGAAACATCACTTCTTGATAAAGCCTTCCATATATGCTGTAATCTTTGTGATTATCTCCTTTTAGAATGTGCTAATTAGTCCAACAGGTATAAAAAGATTTCTGAATGCTCAGGATACTGATAGAAATCTCTCATTTATGATGGCTACCCTGACAGAAATTTCCTGATATTCATTTTTCTTACAGGATTTCTCTTGTATGGTTTATATGTTGTACAATAAAGTATGACTTCTGAAAGAGAGGTTTCCCTCATGTTTTACCAGTTGTAGTGTTTCTACTATGTATGTTGTCTGAAATTTAGTAAAAGTCTGACATATGGTAAAAATTTCTCCCTAAGAGATTTGTAGAATTTCTCTCCATGATGAAAGAATGTGGCTGAAATTTTCCCATATTGATGATATTTCATAAGGTTTTTTGTCTTGTGTGAGTTATCTGATTATTCTGAAGGACAAATTCAGACAGAATTCTCCAATTGATATTGTTTATAAGATTTTCCCTTCTGTGTGTGTCTTCTGATGTGCAGTGAGTTTTGATTTCTGAAAAAATGTTTCCTTACACTCCTTACATTCATAGGGTTTCTCTCCTGTGTGTTTTCTCTGATGTATGACAAAGTGTGACTTCTGAGAGAAGGATTTCCCACACTCCTTGCATTCATAGGGTTTCTCTCCTGTGTGAGTCCTTTGATGTAATCTGAGGACTGAATTCACAGAGAAAGATTTACCACATTCATTACATTCATAGGGCTTCTCCCCTGTGTGTTTTCTCTGATGTTTAGTGAGGTCCGATTTATAGTAAAAGGTTTTTCCACATTTATTACATTCAAAGGGTTTCTCCCCTGTATGAGTTCGCTGATGTACTGTTAAGGCTGACTTTTGGTAGAAGCATTTACCACATTCCTTACATTCATAGGGTTTCTCTCCTGTGTGAGTTCGCTGATGAGTTTTGAGGTGTGAATTTCTAGAGAAGAATTTCCCACATTCCTTACATTTATAGGGTTTCTCCCCTGTATGTGTTCTCTGATGTACTGTGAGGTGTGATTTCTGGGAAAAGGACTTCCTACATTCCTTACATTCATATGGTTTCTCCCCTGTGTGTGTTTTCTGATGTACCATGAGGTATGCCTTAACATAGAAGAACTTCCCACATTCAGTACATTCAAAGGGTTTTTCTCCTGTGTGTGTTTTCTGATGTTCCATGAGGTGTGGTTTCTGGTAGAAGGATTTCTCACACTGATTACATTCGTACGGTTTCTCTCCTGCATGAGTTCTCAAATGTCTACTGAGAGATGACAGATGGTAGAAAGTTTTCTTACATTCTTTACATTCATAGGTCTTCTCTCTGGTAGGAGTTTTTGGTTGTCTTGTGAGGTGTCCATTCTGAGAGACGGATTTCTCACATTCGCTGGGTTTGTCCTTTGAGTGAGTATGTTCATGTATTATGAGGATAGACTTCTGGTAGAAGGACTTTCCACATTCATTACATTTATAGGTTTTCTCACTGGTATGAGTTTCCTGATGTTTCTTGAGTTCTCCATTCCTAGAGAGAAAGTTCCAAATTAGTTAATGTATAAGACTTTGGGGTGAGGGGGTGGGGGTTGGGTCTGCTGTGTATATTTTTCAAGTAACTCTGACAACCGATTTCTAGAGGTTTTTCCAATATTCATTAGAGTCATAGGGTTTCTCCATTGTGAATATTCTATGTTGACATATACTGTGGTTTAACATTTGGTAGAAGGTATTTCACTTGCATTATATTCTCCAGGTTTCTCAACTGTCTGAACTTGACTTTGTATAATAAAGCCTCTCTTATTATGTAAATAAGAATCAAAAGACTGTTTCAGAGTTTTAATCTCCTGATCTTGAATTATAAAAGGTCTCTATCTATTATGAAAGAGGGCTTTCCCATTTGGATTATGTTCTTTGGAATTTGCTTCAGTTTTCTCATTTATCATGAACTAGTGCTGTCTCACTTCTAGTACCCCTATTAAGACCCTTTCTTAAAAAGCTTCTAATCTCAAAATTGAATTCTTGAACTTGCCTTGAATTTTCAGCTTGGCTTTCCAGGCATCTTGCTCCTTGGTCATGAGTATTGCATACGTCTTCTACAAAGGAATCCAAAATTTAATACTTTATACATCTTAACACATTATTATGGTCATAGGGTGGATTCTTAGGTTTCAGGCCACTATTCTCAAATGAAGGAGTTCTTAAGTGCAAACTTCCTCTATCTCAGTGGCTTAGAAAAAAACATATAAACAACACTAAAACGTGCTATAGCAAAGAGGGAGAGACCTAGTTATAAATTCAAGTAACTTTGACACTACAAATATGACCCTAAAAACTTGGAGGAGAAAGTGAAGACAAAACACACACACACACACAAAGAATAGGGAGCAGAAAACAAAAGGTATTCAAAGTGCTGCTGAACAAGAATGTGAGACTCATAGAGCATGATGTGAGCCCATTAAGGACAATGAATAGTAAGTAGGGTGATGAGGAAAATTAGACAACTGTGTTCACTGGAAATATCAAAGGAAAGATTACATTAGATGAAAGAGCTAAATATAGGTCTTTACCCACTCAAACCTAGTTTACAGTGTTATAATTTCTAGTAATTAGACTATAAACTTCCACTTTATTCCTCTTTGCCCATACCCAACAATCTAGATGTCAACACCAAAGTGACCTTCTCAGAACATCCATTTCCTCATGTTTAGAGGAAAATTTTCTCTTTTTAGTTGGCTGGTTCAGAAGACCCAGAAACACATACATCCAAAAGGAAAGATTTTTTAAAAAGCAGAGTACAAGCCATCCCACAGAATGAATTCCCAGTTGTAGCACCAGAGATTTTCAATGCTGACTGCCAAATACTGCATCTGTGACTCAACACTAGGAAAATATAAAGTTATTTGATAGGGATATGTGCAAGGTTAACTTGGGATACTCATGAAATAAGATCTTATGTATATAAAGCATTTAAGAGAGCAGATAAAATGAACATTAGCACATGTTTTGGGGCCACAAGGAAAAATAAGATGCAGCAGGCAATAAAGGGCCAGACTAGTTCTTGACAGAAAATTAGATGTATTTTGTATCAACTCTGCAATAATATAGCTGATGAAAGGCATAATGATTTATAATCCAATTTCAGAGATTAAAGAGAGAATAGTAAATTAAAATGGGTGCTGAAAATCTAAGGCATTTTATTGTTAATGAAAGGAGGAAAATGCCATTTGAAAATTTTATAAGATAGATTTTATAAACACTTTATAAAAGATTATAACTGCATACTTTAATGGCAAAGAGTAACTGGAAATTCTAGCAAAAAGACAAAAGGAGAGTTTTAAGTGAAAGTTAGTATATAGGAAAGAGAAATAAATCTACTTTAAAAATGTCAAGCAAAAGAGGGAATGTTTTTTTAAACAAAAAATCAACCATCTCCATCTGCCCCACACAAAAGAGGGAATTTAGATGGGGAGAACAAAAACTGGAGGTGTGATTTATCTTGCTTACATATGCAGATCAAGTATTCTCAATCATTTCCAAAAGTTTAGGGCATTTAAAAAAGAGATTCTTGAAAAAAATTTCAAAAAGTCAAAGGCATCAATTCCAACCCCCTAATACAAGTTATAATTTCTAACTTACCAGGGTTGTTCTGACGTGGAAATTGTACTTCTAATATCCATGGTTCTTTTCCTTGCTTCAACTTGAAGATTGCATTTGGCCTATTTGCACAATAGCCTATTAATAGAAAAGATAAAATAACACAAATTACTTGGAATACAGCAACTCTGAAGGATAAGGAACTGCAGGTTAGGATCAGAACAATGAAGGTCTCACATAGATTTGGCAAATTTATTCTATTAGGGGAGTGCATGGGGATACAAATATTTTTCTGGTACCCAAAATGGATTCATCAACTTCGACCCTGAAAAGAATGCTAATATTCAACCCTACACAGGATTTACAAATTCCAGTAAGTGAGAAAGGAAATGAAAACTACTGGGAGTCATAGATGCAGAAGATTTCCTCACCCACTGAGATGAGGTGACTGTAGTTCTCCTGCATCACTTCTCTATATAGGGTCCTCTGAGCAGTGTCCAGCAATTTCCATTCCTCATGGGTGAATTCCACAGTAACATCCTTAAATGTTACTGGTCCCTGAAACAACATATTTCAATTCAAACTGAAGTGATCAAAATAGAGTACCATTAAAAAGACACATAAACTAGCTGTTAATACGTTAACTACAGGATTTACTCTGGAGAGCTGAGATATACTGCTACTCTGTACCCTGTTTTACACATATATAAAATATTTGTTCAGTACATATTTACTAAGATATCACTCCATGCCTAGAACTCTGCTAGAGATACAAAGATGAATGAAAGCAACTATTCTTGTTATCAAGGAGCTTACATTCCAACAGGGAGGCAAAGATTAAATTAATAAATGCAATATGCACAGCAGGTGCTATGACAGAAGTATGTACAAGATAAAAGATGGTCAAAAAGAATGGCCAAGGTGGTGGAAAAGGAAGACTCTGAGCTCATCTCCTTCCACAGGCACACTGAAATGACAACTATTTACAGAGCAACTATCTTTGAAAATGATCTGAAGAGTAGCAAAAAGATTCCCCACAACTAATGATATAAGGAAGGAACCACAATGACATAGATAGGAGGGGTGGAGACACAGTATAGTCAAGACCCACAGCCCTGAATAGGTGACCCACAAATGGGAGGATAATCAAAACTGTAGAGGTTCTCCCCAAGGAGTCAGAGGTTCAAGCCCCACATTGGGCTCCCCTGCCAAGGGGTCCTGCACCAGGAAGACAAACCCCCCAGAACATCTGGCTTTGTAGGCCAATAAAACTTGAGAGCCAGAGGGCTACAAAAAACAGACACTCTACTCTAAAGGACACATGCAAAATCTCACACAGTCCAAATATAGTGCAGAGGCAGTAATCTGAAAGGAGGCTGGCTCAGACCCATTTACAGATCTTGGAGAGCCTCCTAGAGAGTCAGGAGGCAACTGGAACTTCTCTTGGAGACACACACTGGTAGCAGCCACTTTGGAAGCTTGTTCTACCATAAGGACATTGGTTCTAATAAGCACCATTTTGGAGTCCTCCCTCTAGTCTATTAGTGCTAGAGGCTTACCGGCCAACCAGTGAGCCATCACCAATCCCAGTACACTTCAGGCTATTCTGCCAGCTACATTGGGTCCCAGTCCAGGAACCCCATAGGACATGCAGCCAGCCAGGCAGGGACCCAGCCTCTCCCAACAGTGGGCCAGTAGCCACTGCATGAGGCAGGGTCTGGTTTCCAACATGGCTGAGGGTCAACCTTGGCTGCTAGTTTGTCTACAACTGTCAAGCCCACAATAAGGAAGGATTCATGTAGCCCATACATAAAGAGCTCTTAGAGCTTATAACTCTGATGATCAGAGAAGCATATACTGTTGGGTTTCTCAGAACATCTCCACGTAAGATTACTTCCCTAAGATTGGGAAATGTAGCCAACTTACCAAATGCACAGATATAAAAACAGAGGATTAAGCAAAATAAGACAGAGAAACATGTTCCACACAAAAGAACAAGATAAAACCTCAGAAAAAGGATTAAATGAAGTTGAGAAAGCATTCTACCTAATAACAATATCTTTTATGAATATAAAGATGAAAACCTTTAACAAGCTACTAGTAAATCAAATCCAGCAAAATTAAAAATTAGATTATAATTTATACCATGACTTTGTGTGATTTATCCCAGGAATGCAAGAATGGCTCAACATACTAAAACCAATCAATTACATTAACAGAGCAAAGGGGGGAAAGTAGACCATTTCAGATGATGCAAAAAAGCGTTTGACAAAATTCAACACTTTCATGATAAAAACATTTAGTAAACTAGAAATAGAAGGAAATGCCCTCAAAATGATAATATTTTTAATCCACTTTTATCCCAGCTAACTTTATACTCAGTAGTGAAAGACTTAAAACTACATATAGAATATCCCTAAGAATCCACAAAAATAGAGCTAATAAACAAAGTCAGCACATTTCAGAATTATAAGATCAACACCAAACGTCAGTTGTGTTTCTATTTACCAGTAATGAAAATCCAAAAGAGAAATTAAGACAATTCCATTTAATGTAGCATCAAAAAGAATAAAGTACCTAGGGATAAATCTACTCAAGGAGTATATAAGACTTATACACTGAAAACTGCAAAACATCGCTGGAAGTATTAAAGAGGACCTAAATAAAAGAAATGATAGTATGTGTTCATAGACTGTTAAGACTTAATATAGTTCAGGTGACAGTACTACTCAAAGGAATCTATAGAATCAATGCAATCTCTATTAAAATCTCAATGACTCCTGCACAGAAATAGAAAAGCCAATCCTCAAATTTATACAGAATTGCAAGGAGTCTCTAACAGTCAAACAAAATTGGTAAAGAAACAGTCAAAGAACTCCCACTTATTTAAAATCTTACTGTAAAGCTTCAGTATCAAAACAGTGTAACTGGCATAAAGACAGACATATTGTCCAATAGATAGAAACGAGAGTCTGAAAATAAAACCATACATCTATGGCCACCTCATTTTCAACAAAGAAGACAAGACCATTCAATGGAGAAAGAACAATTTCTTCAATAAATGACACTGGCAACTAGATGACCACATGCATAAGAAGAAAACTTGACCTCTACCTCACTGCATATAAAAAAATTAATTCAACATAGATCATTGACCTAAATATTAAGAGCTAAAAATATAAAACTCAGAAGAAAATACAGGAATAAATTTCCTTATCTTGAACTTGACAACAGATTCAAGATATGACACCAAAAAGTATAAGCATTAAAAGAAAAATAAACTGACCTTATCAACTTTAAAACTTTTACAGGGACTTCCCTGGTAATCTAGTGTTAAGATTCTGTGGTTCCAATAGAAGGGGCATGGGTTTGATCCTTGGTTTGGGAACTAAGATCCCATATGCCACACAGTGTGGCAACCAAGAAAATATAATAAATAAATTAAAATTTGCATGCATCATAGAATAGTACCAAAATAGGAAAAAAATATAACTCACAGAATAGAATAGAATATTTGCAAATCATGTATCTGATAAAGGTATATTATCCAGAATATATAAAGTATACTTAAAAATTCAATAACAAAAAAGACAACCCTGACAAAAAATGGGCAAAGAAATTGAGCAGACATTTAAGTTACACAAATGAGCACATGAAAAGATGCTCAACATCATCATTAGTCTTCAGGGAAAAGCCAGATCAAAACCACGACGATACCACTTCCCATTCATTATGATGGGTGTTTAAAAAAAAAACAACAGAAAACAACAGGTAATGGGGAGGATGTGGAGAAATTGTAATCCTTATACATTGCGGGAATATAAAATGGTACAGCTGCTATGGAAAAGTTTGTCAGTAACTCGAAAAGTTAAATATACAATTACCATACAATACCATCAATACCATCAATTCCTCTTCTAGATACATACCCAAAAGATTTGAAAACAGATACTCAAAAGCTATACAAAAGCTATAGTACGCAAAAGCTATAGTGGCACTATTCACAAAAGCCAAAAAGTGAAAGCCACCTAAATCTCAACCAATGGATGAACTGATAAACAACTGTGGTATAAACATACAATGGAATATTATTTTTCATAAAAATGAAGTATTGATATAAAGTATAGGGTGAATGAACTTGGAAAACATGCTAAATGAAAGAAGCCAAACAGAAAAGGTACACTTTATATGACTCCACTTATATGAAATATTCAGAATGGGTAAATGCACAGAGACAAGGGCTAGGAGAGGGAATAGGTTAACAACTGTTTAATGGGAATGGGGTTTTCTTTTGGGATGGTGAAAATGTTTTGGAACTATATGTTGTAGTGGTCCCACAACATTGTGGATGTACTAAACTGTACCCAATTGTATACTTTAAAATGGCCAATATTATGTGAATTTCACTTCGATTAAAACCAATAAAACCTTCTAACAAATCTTAAGGCCCAAATGGTGTCAGTGGTGAATTCCACCAAACACTGATGGTGAAACAAACCCAATTATACGTAATCTTCCCTGGTGGTTCAGACAATAAAGTGTCTGCCTGCAATGCAGGAGACCTGGGTTCGATTCCTGGGTTGGGAAAATCCTCTGGGGAAGGAAATGGCAACCTACTCCAGTACTCTTGCCTGGAAAATCCCACAGACAGAGGAGCCTAGTAGGCTACAGTCCATGGGGTCGCAAAGAGTCGGACACAACTGAGTGAATTCTCTTTTCTCTTTACCATAAAACAAAGAGGAGAGAACTGTTCTCAATTCATTTTATGAAGCTTATATTACCCTGATACCTAAACCTAACAGAAACATTACCATAAAAGAAAACTACAGTGGAGGTTGGCACCTGTTTGTACCAGATCAAGAGTGCTGGTTGTTAAATTTTTGGCAATTGATTAAAATTATTTTGTAGCTTGAAATTAGCCACAGCAGGGGTATTTATACCACAAAAGTTGGTAAACAATACAAAAGCAGGTTTCTCTCTTAGTACCCAAAACTCTAATTGTTAAACGCTTACCAGCATATTGACTACCAACCAATATCTCTCATGATTATAATACAAAAATCTTCAACAAAATATCAGCAAATCCACTACCCGATTTTAAGACTTATCACAAAGCTGTATTACTTGTGTTATTAGCAAAAGGATAAACACTCAGGATCAGTGGAACAAAAATAGTGTGTCCAGTAATAGAACCACACATATAACTCTGATAAAGGTTCAAAATAAATTCAGTGGATAAATAGTCATTTCAAAAAACAGTGCTGGAACAATGGACACTTAATCAAATTCTAGACTTTCACCAGTCTTTTCTTTAATGTCCCCTTTTCCATCCCATGATCTAATTCAGAATACTATGTTGCATTTAGTTGTCATATCTCTTACGGTTTGTGACAGCCTTTCCTGTGTTTTATGACCTTGACAACTTTGAGAAATACTAGACAGATACTTTTTAGAATGCCTTTTAATTTGGATTTTGTCTGGTGTTTTTCTGTTTGATTAGACTGAGATTATAGGTTCTGTGGGAGAATAACCCAGAGCCCTTCTAATCACAGTATATCAGGGGGTACATCACATCACAGGTGATGTTAACCTGGATCACTTTCTAAGGTAGTGTTTGCCAGTTTTCTCCACTGTAAAGTAATTATATCTCCTTTTCATGCTCTATTCTTTGAAAGCAATCACTAAGTCTAGCCCCTATTCAAGAAAGGAAGGAATAGGCCCCATCTCCAAGAGGGGGTAGAATCTAGATACAGCATTTGGAATCCTTCAAAGAGCTCTCTTCTTCCCATTTATTCAATCATTTACTTATATAACTATGGTCTTAAATATTTATTGCTTAGGATTAGAATCCAATACCATGTTATTTATTTTGTTACTCCAATTGTTCCAGCTTTGTCATGAGTCTAGTGGCCACAGGACTGGAAAAGGTCAGTTTTCATTCCAATCCCAAAGAAAGGCAATGCCAAAGAATGCTCAAACTACTGCACAATTGCACTCATCTCACACGCTAGTAAAGTAATGCTCAAAATTCTCCAAGCCAGGCTTCAGCAATATGTGAACCAAGACCTTCCAGATGTTCAAGCTGGTTTTAGAAAAGGCAGAGGAACCAGAGATCAAATTGCCAACATCTGCTGGATCATCAAAAAAGCAAGACAGTTCCAGAAAAACATCTATTTCTGCTTTATTGACTATGCCAAAGCCTTTGACTGTGTGGATCACAATAAACTGTGGAAAATTCTTCAAGTGATGGGAATACCAGACCACCTGACCTGCCTCTTGATAAACCTGTATGCAGGTCAGGAAGCAACAGTTAGAACTGGGCATGGAACAACAGACTGGTTCCAAACAGGAAAAGGAGCATGTCAAGGCTCTATATTGTCACCCTACTTATTTAACTTATATGCAGAGTACATCATGAGAAATGCTGGGCTGGAAGAAGCTGGAATCAAGATTGCTGGAAGAAATATCAATAACCTCAGATATGCAGATGACACCACCCTTATGGAAGAAAGTGATGAAGAACTAAAAAGCCTCTTGATGAAAGTGAAAGAGGAGAGTGAAAAAGTTGGCTTAAAGCTCAACATTCAGAAAACTAAGATCATGGCATCCGGTCCCATCACTTCATGGCAAATAGATGGGGAAACAGTGGAAATAGTGGCTGACTTTATTTTTGGGGGCTCCAAAATCACTGCAGATGGTGACTGCAGCCATGAAATTAAAAGACGCTTACTCCTTGGAAGAAAAGTTATGACCAACCTAGACAGCATATTAAAAAGCAGAAACATTACTTTGCCAACAAAGGTCCATCTCATCAAGTTTTTCCAGTGGTCATGTATGGATGTAAAAGTTGGACTATAGAGAAAGCTGAGCACTGAAGAACTGATGCTTTTGAACTGTGGTGTTGGAGAAGACTCCTGAGAGTCCCCTGGACTGCAAGGAGATCCAACCAGTCCATCCTAAAGGAGATCTGTCCTGGGTGTTCACTGGAAGCACTGATGCTGAAGCTGAAACTCCAGTACTTTGGCCACCTCATGTAAAGAGCTGACTCATTTGAAAAGACCCTGATGCTGGGAAAGATTGAGGGCAGGAGGAGAAGGGGACAACAGAGGATGAGATGGTTGGATGGCATCACCGACTCAATGGACCTGAGTTTGGGTAAACTCCGGGAGTTGATGATGGACAGGGAGACCTGGCATGCTGCGGTTCATGGGGTCACAAAGAGTCGGAAACTACTGAGTGACTGAACTGGACTTGCCATGAGAAGCTCTTTGGGGTTGGTGCCTATGTCCATTTGACATGTCCCCATCACTGTGCTTTTGAGAAGTTCCTTAATTTCTAATACTACAAAATGCTCTGGGCTTATTTTATGTTAGCCTTGCCTTTGCCCTAGAATCAATCAGTTTCTCTGTGGAATTCTGGTTCCTTTTATTGTAGAATGATATTTAGAAACCAAGATTTGTGTGCAAGGTTTGCTCATGGCTACTGAGAAGTCACTGCTTAAAGGCCCTCTAGCAGACAGTAAGTACATGTATGTTTGCATATTAACTCATGTACATACACATATCTTTAATTTTTTCTGTATCATATACATGCTAAGTTAATATGTGTTAAGATAACATATATTCATTTGCTTTTCAATAAGTGGCAATGAAAAAAATAGGCATCCACACACAAAAATGAACCTTAAGTCAGTAACTTATTCTTCATACAAAAATCAACTATAGATCTATATATAAAATGTTAAACTACAAAATTTTTTTAGAAGAAAAGTCTTTGTGACTTTAAAGACTTTTTAGACATGATATCAAAAGAAATTAAAAAGAAAATCTGGAGTTCATCATATTTTCGTGAAATACACTGTTAGGTGAATAAAAGATTAGCCACAAATAGTGAGGAAAATATTTGAAAATCACAAATCTAACAAAGTATTGTTCTTGTATACAGAATATATAAAGAATTGTGAACATTCATTAAGAAAACAGCTCAATTTAAACATGAAGATTCGAAGAGACACTTAACAATAGAAGATATATGGATAACACAAACACATCAAAAGATTTTCAGTATCATTAGTCATTAGAAGAATGCATATTAGAGCCACAATGGGATAGTAAAGCAACCTATCTAAATAACTTTAGAAAAAAAGCAAACTGAAATACCAAGTGCTGACAAGAATGGGAAATAAGTGGAACTCTGACACATTGCAGTAGGAGCACAAGCTATTCAAGAAACAATTTGGCGGTTTCTTATAAAGCTAATTATAACAATACCATATGACCAAGTAAGCACATGCTGAAGTGTTTACCCAAAGAGAAATTAAAATCTGTGTACACACAAACATCTGAATGCAAATGTTTGTAACAGCTCGTTTCATAATTGCCCCCCAAAACCAAAACAACCTAAATGTTTTTCAACTGGTATATGGGGTACACACATACAACTGAATTCTTATTGTTTAGTCAACAAGTCATGTCCAACTCTTTTGCAACCCCATGGACTGAAGTCCACTAGGCTTCTCCGTCTCTGGGATTTCCCAGGCAAGAATACTGGAGTGGGTTGCCATCTCCTCTTCCAGGGGATCTTTCTGACCAGGGATCAAACTTGTGTCTCCTGCATTGGCAGGCAGATTCTTTAAAACTGCTGAGCCACCAGGGAATTACCATATGATCCAGCAATCCCACTTCTAGTTATGTATACAAAAGATTTAAAAACAGGGAACAAACAGATATTTGTACACCAATGTTCATAATAAAAGCATTATTCACAATAGTTACAATGTACAAGCAACCAAGGTATCCACCAACAAATGTAAACAAAATTATGTATATTACATAAGCAAAATGTAATATGTATCATATAATGGAATATTATTTGGCCCTAAAAGGAAGGGAATCCTGTGACATGCTACAACATCGATGAGCCTTAAAGACACTGTTCTGAGTCAAGTAAGCCAGGACAAATACTATAGGATTCTGCTTATATGAGGCACCTAGAGTAGTCAAATTCATACAGACAGAAAGTAAATGGTGTTTCCCAAAGTATGGGGGGAACGGGAGTTAGTGTTTAATGTGTGTGGAGTTTCAGTTTGGGATGATGAAAAGAGCTCTGGAGGTGGACAGTGGTGACAGCCGCACAACAACGTGAATACACTTAATGCCACAAAGCTACACATTTAAAATTTGTTATGATGGTAAATTTTGTTTTGTGTATGTTACTACAATTATAAATAAATCAACTACACTTCAATTAAAAAAAAAAAAAAGCGAAAAGCAACCCACCACAAACACACTAAAAACAGCTATATGAAAGCATCAAACATTAACTTAAGCACTAGAATTTGAAGGGTAAAGATCCAAGGGCTTCCTTGGTTGCTCAATGGTAAAGAATCCATCTGCCAATGCAAGAGACACGGGTTTGATCCCTGATCCGGGAATATCCCACATCGTCAGAGCAACTAAGCCCACATGCCACAACTATTTAGCTTGTGCTCTAGAGCTTGGGAACCAAAACTACTGAATCCCCACATGCCCCAGAGCTCATGCTCTGCAGCAAGAGAAACCCACACACTGCAACTAGAGAGTGGCCCCCATTTATTGCAACTAGAGAAAATCTGCACAGCAATGAAGGCCTAACACAGCCAAAAATAAATGTTTTTTAAAAGATCCAAGAAAAAAGTGAAATTAATTGAGATAAGTCCTACCCCTGCTTAGAATTTTCAGGGCATTTTCAAATTTCACAGCCAGGACAAAAGTGTAAAGCA
This sequence comes from Cervus canadensis, assembly GCF_019320065.1. Classification (NCBI taxonomy): domain Eukaryota; kingdom Metazoa; phylum Chordata; class Mammalia; order Artiodactyla; family Cervidae; genus Cervus; species Cervus canadensis. The sequence continues at coordinate 80,520,580 of NC_057393.1, forward strand.
AAAAGTACCTCAGGGCTAGCATCTCTAAAATAAGGATAAAGAAACAATTCCTGAATAGAATGTAGAGGAGCAAAAGAGAAACTGATCTTACCCTAACAATGAGAACAAGCCTCTAGCCTAGAAATCTGTTTTCTAAAGTCAGAGATCTAAGAATCTAAAGGTAAACAAAGGAAAAAATTCAGCAGAGACAAGTATTTCAAAAGCAAACAGAAAACCACAATTTATTTCATTCTTCAGGGCAAGCAGGCAAGAGAGGAAACTGTTAAACTTTTAATAAACATTTAATGTTTGCTTATGATCTTGTGTGATGTATCAGAATCCCTAAGAACTCTGGTCACAAAGCAAGCCAACACCAACTTGCCTGTTGACACTACCTGGTAACTGAATGGGGATTTCATATTCAAGAGGTTCCCAAACAGAAGCTTTGTATCTGCAGAACTTCTTTACTTCCTATCAAATGTCACAAAGTGATAAGTTTATTTTAAGCTGGGGAAGCAGTTTCTGGAACCAAAGGAAAGCATAATTTATATGGATGCTCTGAAATACAAATACTATCTCCCCCCATCAGTTAGTTCAGTCGCTCAGTTGTGTCCGACTCCATGTGACCTCATGGACTGCAGAATGCCAGGCTTCCCTGTCTATCACCAACTCCCATAGCTTGCTCAAACTTATGTCCTTGAGTTGGTGATACCATCCAAGCATCTCATCCTCTTTCACTCCCTTCTCCTGCCTTCGATCTTTCCCAGCATCAGGGTCTTTTCCAATAAGTCAGCTTTTTGCATCAGGTGGTCAAAGTACTGGAGTTTCAGCTTCAGCATTAGTCCTTCCAATGAATATTCAGAACTGATTTCTTTTAGGATTAACTGGTTTGATCTCCTTGCAGTCCAAGGGACTCTTAAGAGTCTTCTCCAACACCACAGTTCAAAAGCATCAATTCTTTGGCGGTTCAAAAGCATTAATTCTTTGGCACTCAGCTTCCTTTATGGTCCAACTCTGATATCCATACATGTCTATTGGAAAAACCATAGCTTTGACTAGATGGACTTTTGTTGGCAAAGTAATGTCTCTGCTTTTTAACATGCTGTCTAGGTTGGTCACAGTATTTCTTCCAAGGAGCAAGCGTCTTTTAATTTCATGGCTGCAGTCACCACCTGCTGAGATTTTGGGGCCCAAAAAAATAAAGTCAGCCACTGTTTCCACTGTTTCCCCATCTATTTGCCAGGAAGTAATGGGACTGGATGCCATGATCTTAGTTTTTTGAATGTTGACTTTCAAGCCAGATTTTTCACTCTTCTCTTTCTCTTTCATCAAGAGGCTCTTTAGTTCTTCGTCACTTTCTTCCATAAGGGTGGTATCATCTGCATATCTGAGGTTATTGATATTTCTCTCTGCAATCTTGATTGCAGCTTGTGCTTCATCCAGCCCAGCATTTCGCATGACGTACTCTGCATATAAGTTAAACAAGCAGGGTGACAATACACGGGGGATGACAGGATGAGATGGCTGGATGGCATCACCGACTCAATAGACATGAGTTTGAGTAAACTCCGGGAGTTAGTGATGGACAGGGAGGCCTGGTGTGCTGCAGTCCACGGGGTCACAAAGAGTCGGACACGAATGAGTGACTGAACTGAACCAAACTGAATACACAGCCTTGACGTACTCCTTTCCCAATTTGGAACCAATCCATTGTTCCACGTCCAGTTCTAACTGTTGCTTCTTGACCTGCATACAGATTTCTCAGGAGGCAGGTAAGATGGTCTGGTATTTTCATCTCTTTAAGAATATTCTAGTTTGTTGTGATCCACATAGTCAAAGGCTTTGGTGTAGTCAATAAAGCAGAAGGAGGTGTTTTTCTCTAAGTACATGGCAACAACCCTCCAAAGGCTGGGAGCACGGCACTGGGGCAGAAAGAGATGTCTCAGGTGCTAAAAGCTCTACAGGGCAGGAGCTCCTCAGTCACCTGAAAGAAAAGCTGATGGCTAGGCTATAAAGCACATCAATGGAGCTTTGGTGGTGTTCACCACCCAAGTCCTGCTGAAGGGAAAGCCTTGATACTGCCCTCAAATCATCTGATATTGGTGAAGAACTGTGTCTAATTAAAGCCCAGGGCCAGCTTAACTACATATGTGACTTAGCAAGCAGAGGAAGGGATGTGCCTTTTTCTGGAGGTATTATTTACTTCAATCTCTACTGTACTTTTACACATAATGTCTAGCACAAAATAAAGAAATAGGAGACATGCAAAGAAGTGGAAAATTTTGATTCATACTGAAAAAGGGAGCCTACTGAAACAGACCTACAGATTAACCTGAATGTTGCGATTAGCAGATAAGGACTTTAAAGTAATTACAATAAAAGTAAATAAATAAAATTAACCTAGTGAAAAAAATAGAAAATACAAATGAAATAATGGGGAATCTTAGCAGATAAAGAAAAACAAAAAGAAAAAAACAGGAATTTCTAGAACTGAATAACACAATATCAGATGTGGATTTTACAGGCTTATGAATGAAGAACACTGATAAAGCAAAAGAAAGAAGCCATAAACTTGAAAAAAGTCAGCTGAATAGAAATAGCCAACCCGAGGGACCACACACACAAAACAAACCTCAACTAAATAGATCATCTGAACATTTGGGACATTATGTACATAGTTCAACATTTGTGTAACTGGAATTTTAGAAAGAAAAAGAGGATAAGGCAAAGACAATATCTGAAGAGTGAGTTCTGAGAATTAAAAAAAAATTAAAGGCAACAACCCATAAATCTTTGTCATCCTTCAAAAGAGATAAATACAGAACAAATCATGCCTGTGTACATTATGGTCTAACTATTGAAAACTAAAGATAGAATGAAAATCTGAAGCACAGAGGAGAAAACACATTATATTCAGGTGGATAACAGTAAGATGAAGACAAGTTTCTCATCAGAAACAACAGAAGCCAGAAGACAAAGACATCCTAAAAATGCAGAAACAGAAAACTCTCAACATAGTTCTATACCTAGCAAAATATCATTCAAAAACCACAGTGAAATAAAGACATTTTCATAAAGACTAGCTAAGTAGATTTGTCACCATCAGTGCAGATGTAATACATGAAATAATAAAATAAGTTGCTTAGACTGAAGGGAAAATATACCAAAGAGAACCCTAGACCCGTAGGAAGGAATAATGAGCTCCCAAAGCAGATATACAAATAAACATTAAGAGTTACTTACACATGTGCACACAGGTTTCTTTAGAATATTAATATTGTTTAAAGCAAAATAACAAGTATTGGGGGTTAAAATATAAAAGTGAGATATAAGGACCATAAGGTGTGAGGGTATAAAGAGAATTATACTGATAAAAGTTCATTACACTGGTCATGAGTATAGTATTTGAAGACACCATTATTTTAATGGTGCACGTTGTAATCTCCAGACTAAGGAGTAAACAAAATAACACATAAAGCTTCAAAGTCAATAAAGAAGATACAATGTAATACTAAAAATACTCAATCCAAAGGAAGTACAATAAATCTCATTAGGATAAAAAGAAATATACATAAAGCATTCTAGAATAAAAGTTATCTTAAAAAGCAGCTAGCCCCAAACAGACAAATTTATTTCAAAGTTAACAGGTGAATTTTCAATAGTACTAGTAGTATAAGACGGTGAATGCTTTTCAATGTTTTAAAAGGTAAAAGCTGTCAATCAAGATTTCCACACACAATGAAAAAGCTCTTCGTGGATATTTCATATGAAGAAAACTGAGAATTTCTACCAGCAGATCCTCACTAAAACAACAGGCAATCAGAATAAAAACAATAACTAAAAATGCTATTTTCAAACAGATAAAAGCTGATGCCAGTAGAACTTGAGCGATGCAAGAAATAATTAAAAGAAAGATCTTCTAATCTGGCCAAAATGCCTTAAAAAATCCAACTATCTGCCTAAAATGAACTTTTCCAAGAGTTTGTAGTGATGACTGCACTTAAAATTATTTCAGAAAACAAAAAGGTTACTAATTATTTCTGTTGTCCCAAACTGACCATTCAGCAGTAAGTTACAGAGACTAAGGTAAGAAAAACATCATGTGCCACCCCTGAATTAATGCTATAAGGACATTTTTTAAATGTGTTCAATACTGACCAAAGCAGAACTGTAGAATAGGTTAAAACTTCCCCTCTTTCTAGAGTCTCTATTTTTCTCACCTTCAAGCCCAAAGACTATGATTTCTAGTCAATAAAAGAAAATTTCCACACTGAAAATTTATGGCATGGTGGTAATAACACTTCCCAAGTTGTCTGAGAGGATTATGTAAGACAAACTACATCAAGCACTTACCAAAGGGCCAGCAATTTCATTAATTGCTAAGTATGCTGTTTTGTTTTAAAAAATTAAGTTCAAAAAGCAAAGAAATGGTTACCACAGAATTCAGAATTTTCTCTGGTTAATGGTAGGATGAGATCTTAAGGCAGGGCACACAGGGTAATTTTCATTGCTTAAGTCAGACAGGGCATAGAGTGGTATTACTTAATCAGTATTCCCTAAATTATACCTATATGTTATGTATATTACTTTGACTGCATAACATATGATTTTTTAAATAATTTATTGAATAAAAAATTAATTTCTATAGCCAATAAAATCCTACATATTCTACTCCCTTCTACTTCTTAGACCTTAAGTTTTATTGCTGTCTCCCAAGTTTACCTCTCTCTGGTTTCAAGGTCCTAAATACTGTTTCTGGAACATGCCTCAGGGTGTCTGCATATGATTTTTCATCTATGAAGAATGCTTTTCCTCCAGATTTCTACCTGGATATTTCATTTAATTCAAGATATTCCTCAAATCTTACTTTTTAGAGTGGCACTCCCTAATCAACTTATTTCTTCTTCCTCACTTTCAACACGCTGTCCTCTTACACTGCTTGAGTTTACCTTTGAGCACATACATCAGAAATACTGCTCAAATACTGACACATTTTATTAATATTAAAAATCACATTAATTAATACTCTTATTAATCTCATCAGAAAAGTCTTTAAGTATTAGCATTTGTTAACTTTGCAAGTTTTCCAACATTCTGATTTTCACTTGAAAGCACTTTGAATGTTAGCAACAAATACAAACAGGTATTTTCCATCAATTGACAGGCTCACTTCACTCATTTTTGAGAAAATATGTGAATACCATAGTTTGTCTGTCAGTTGCTCTTTCATATAAAAACAATATTTCATGAAAAAAAGTGGCTAGGTGAGCTCACAAATCAATCACTTTAAGTGCTTTTCCTCAAGACAACCAACCATCATATACCAGTATGCAGCAAATTTATGAACTTTCCATTTCATCCCACTGAGTAAGAAAGAGATGTGAACTCAAAGGTCAAGATTTAATAGATTAATAATTTTTACTATTTCATCAGACACCCTTAAGTAAAGGTGGCAATTTTTTTTAACTATGCACATATTGTGGAGGAATACAATGTCATTGGTGTTATCATCCTGATTTATGCCAGACAGGCAGCTTGTGCTTTTACACTACCAATGCTAATTTCATCAGTGTAAAAGGCAATTTGTATCCTGGTATGTTTTGAGGGGCTTCCCTTGTGGCTCAGATGGTAAAGAATCTGCCTGTAGTGTGGGAGATCTGGGTTCGATCCCTGGGTTGGAGAAAATCCCCTGGAAAAGGATATGGCAAATTGCTCCACTATTCTTGCCTCTAAAATTCCATGGACAGAGGAGAATGGTGGGTTACAGACCATGGGGTCACAGAGTCAGGGACAACTGAGCACACACATTACGTTTTGACTTCACAGACTCACTGAAAGGGTCTTGGGATTCCCAGAACACACCTTGTAACTGTTGTTGTATTCAAACAATATTTTTTCCAAAGGTGATTTTTAATGATTTCCACTTTTCTAATTTAATATATGGACTCTCTTTCATAAAACTCATTGAAAACATATACAGAGTGAAATAAAGAAAGAGGTAAATAAATGACTCACCCTGTACTTGTTCATTTTCTGCTGCTAATGGAAAATATAGAAACTATGAAGTCAGGACAGGGAAAGTTGAAAGACAGAAGTCGTAAGAGACCTTATCTTGACGTCAGGATCACCTGTGAGAAATTTACATACAACATTTTAGTAAAAGATAAACCTCTGGGAAAATGTCCCTTTGAGCCATGAGAAGCAATAGGAAGGACCACGATAAAGGAGTACCCACCTGTCCACTGGTGACTCATATAATCTTGATGAATCTGGACATTTTTTAATCTAAACATGTTTTTCCTGTTGGCTGTTTCAAAAATTATGTGTCCATTACTAAACAATACAAACAATTGAAAACTTATATGTCCAATAATAGCAGATTAGTTAATCAAGGTATATAATATATATCCAGGGTATGGAATCCTATACTGGCATTACAATGTTTGTAAAGAGAAATATCTATTAATATGGAAAAGCTTTAAGTTACATATCATAACAATTTTGCCTATTAATATTATAAACCCCACAACGTTAGAAAGTCTTCAAAGCTCTCAAAAATAGGATGTTTCTTCTTCCTAAATTTCATTTTCTCCAAAATCACTTTTTCAAAAACTTTGACTACAAATGGTATAGTGACAGGGAGGCGCGCTGTCAGCTCCAGCTCTATGCTAAGCTCTATGAACAAACCTAGTGACGATCTTAGTTCTATGCTTTTATCTTTAACATGAGAAGGAATTAGGTAATTTTAAACAATCATGTACTATTCTAAGCCTGTAAATCTTCAATTCAACACCACAGATATAATAGAACCGTGGAATGCACTGTCCCCTCCAACCTTGGACTGGGGCCTAGAGCAAACAAAGTGCAGACAGGCCTTGATGAATTCTGACACGGCCATCTAATCTGTTCACAGTGACACAAATTTAACTTCTAAAATAACAATTTGGCACCATAATCCCCAAGCAGGCACTTCATGTAGGGAGCAAAAGTTAACTAGATGCCATAATGTGAGGTCCTTCCCATATGCAGAGGACACCACTTCCAGCTGCCCTGGTACTTACAAAACGCCTACTTACTAAGTCTAGATGCACCATCCAATCAGAGGCCTTATGATATCACCTTCATTATATGGAGCATGGATGAAATCGCAGTTTACATCCTTTTAAAAAGTCTGTCCCATTTCCGACCTGGCTTGCATACGATTCTTATCTTCTCCAGTAAAACTTAAAATTCAGGGTTTCAACTATGGTTTAAATTTACATGTCTAACAGTCATCTGAGAATACACAGGTCAGAGAATGCAGAAGGGCCTTAATTAACCTTTTACCCAGGAGTTTTAAGGAAAACAGAATACTGGAAAGTAAGATTAGATCCACAACACGCTGGTGGTGCTCAGGAACAATCACTGTATTAAATAAAACTTTAGGGTGGGAAACTGCATGAGTACAAAGTAAAACAAATCAGAATTTAAATCCCACCTGCTAACGATGGCTAAGCCAGTTTCTCTCTCTGAACCCTTAGTATCTGTATCTATTAAATGGAGGTGGTTAATACCGATTCAAAGGATGCTTATTATTAAATGAGCCAATAATGAAAAGAACAGCATAATGAGAAAAGCAGCTCACCTTTATTGAAGCCTTATCATACTTCATATACACTACCCTATTGAATACAAGAAACGACCCTAAAGGCTATTGTACTCTTACAGATGAGTACCGGGGTTCTCCCAGATTAACCTGCCCATTTACCGGCGGGCTCTGGAGTTGAGCCCAGATCCCTCGATTTCACAGCGCCACGTCCCCAACAGCCAGCGCCGCCCACGCGCCGGCGCGGACGTGACTGGCTTGGGATCCACGTCACAACCAACCGTTCTCGCGCGCGCCCCAGGCCTCCTCCAGCCACCCCTTCCACGCAGGTCGAGAAACGCGGCTCCTGAGGAGGAACGGGGCTGCAGACAACCGTCCCTCCGCCAGGCCCCTTGCCTGGCCTCCTCCCCAGGCCTTCTCGAAGGGCAGTCCGGCGCGCAGAGGGGGGCGGCCGTCGGCTGCCAGAGTTCCCGACTTGGCGCAGCCGCGGAAGCCGGCTTCCCCCCAACCCGGCCTAGCGCCCGCAGCGAGGCCTCCGACACACCTGCAGGGGCTCGGCCTCCGCTCCTGGCCCGCGCAGGTTTCAGGCCCGCCCTCTGCGGCGCCCAGCGGACCTGGAGGCTCTAGAGTCCTCTCCCCCCGGGGGCGTGAGATGGACAATGGCGACTACCGAAAGGAGGTGGAATTGCTCATGCGCGGAAGGCTTCTGCGCCCCACTCGGGAATTGCGCTTCCACTTTGGGTGACGTCACGAGAATCGGCTTCTTCCCGCGATCTGAGCTGGTCCTTTCTTTACTCGCAGTGGCAGCGGGTTAGAGGGGCCATCCCCAGTGAGCGATTGGAAAACAGGAAACTACCGTGAGGGAGTGCGATGAAGAGCGATAGTAATATTTAAAGATAGTACTCGAAGCTAGGGGGATGAACAATGCGTAGTAAATGGTGTCAAGTTTTCTCACTTTTATCTTTCATCCTAAATTCACATGGTAATTGGGGTGGCCATCTCTATTAGTAAATTGCTTTTATCCAGATGAAAAGTTAAGCTTCTTGTACGTCTATGACAAACAAGTAGCTACAACTTGTAAGTGAAGAGCCTGGGAGTTAACCGGAGACGAGGGGGGCGGGGTGGGGGGGATAGGGTGCTATCTTCCTTGATGTTTGTTTACATTTCAAAGACATGGTTCCAAGGCCTTTTAAAAAAGGTATTCCTGGGTGGCAAAACTAACAAGAGGTTTGTTTGCTTTTTAAAAAGATTTGCATGCATCTCAAAGGGACAGAAAAAGGATTGCGATTACAAGTTTTAACAAGGAAATGCTCCGAGAAAAGAGGGGAAGGAAATCTTTCCCCCTTTTTGAACCAGGGAAAATTCAATTTTTTAATATTTGTATTTACTCTTACAGGAAACTCTATAAAACTTAATTTCAGTCAAATGACAATTCTTTTTCTAAGAGTTTGGTTTTGTTTTCCTTCACAATTAATTTTAAACTTCATCAGGAAATGCATAATCTCAAAAGAATAGGTACGAAATTTTATTGGAAATGCATATTATTGTAAACATAATTTAAAATTTGGTGCTGGCTTCAAAGGAGAATAGAAACAGATCCAAATACATAAGAATTGAGTATATGTTAAAATTGTTATTTAAAACTGGAAATAGTTTGGAATATTCAGTTAATGATTTGAGAAAATAAGGTTAATATGGTACATGAATTTCAGCATGTGAAGTTAAAAAGCAAACCATCAATTACTTAGAATATAAATAAAAAGTTTTAAAGGACATAATTTGATATAGCATGAAACAAAAAGCAAAAACAGCAAAGAATATAACAAGGTGAAATCACAGACTGAGAAAATACATTGAATGATTATGAGACACAGATTTAACACTTGTGGATGTGTTATAGCCACGCTTTCCGGGAAACAGACTCACTCAGAAGGACAATGCAGATAGTGGAGTGCAGTTTATTACGCCGGCGGGCCCAAGGCAGAGTCTCCTCTTAGCCAAGGACCCCGTCCAGCATTTGTGAAAATCTTTTATACCCCATGCGTACGTGTCTAAACCCACCTCCTATCCCATGTGTACGTGTCTAAACCCACCACTTGCCCCATGTGTACGTGTCTTAACCCACCACTTGCCCCATGTGTACGTGTCTTAAACAGTCAATAGTCAATAAGCCCGCAGTTACATTCCAACCAGTTAACAATCGATAAGCCTGTGATTACATCTTGACAGATACGAAAAAAAGTTTATGACCTGTCTGGAGACAGGTGTGATTACGGTATGCTTCCTCTTAGGCAATGAGTAGCCTGGATGTGATCTTCAGGATTCCTCTGTCTGGAGGGGGTCTTATCCTTCCATTGTCGTCCTCACAGGCACTAAGCAGAGAGTTCAGAGTCCACTGGAGAGGCAGTCGAGCACAGCCAGCACGGACAGGCCTGAGATCGAGTTCAGGCCCTATGAATTCCTTCTTCATTCCCCCCTCTTGATGCTCTTAGTTTCCACAACGAGCATCACTCATTGAGATATATTGTACCTTAGCCCTCCTGTCACCCACATGAGAGAATGCTATCAACCTCTGGGTTACAAAATTCACAAGGCATTGTAGGAAGCAGGGCCCACAGAGCAGTATGATCAAGATTACCATAACAACAGTCACAATGGTTTTCCACCAGTCTCCCTTTGCCCAGGAGAGAACTGAAGTCCAAAAGGGAATATTTTCATTAGACATGGCTTTCACTTGATTTTGCGTATCCTTCAAGGCAGTAGATACATTTCCAGACAGGTCAGGGATGTACACACAACATTCGACTTTAATTACGGCGCAAGTCCCTCCTTGGGCTGCTGTGAGTATGTCTAATGCCATCTTATTTTGAATTACTGCCTTTCTCATCTGAATTTGTTCTTCGTTCAAAGCTTGAATGGCTTTTGTACTGTCTAAGAGGGCCTGTTTAGTGAAATTAGTTAAGGCCTCTACCTTAACCATGATATCTGTTGTTCCTACAGAGGGTACAAACAAGGCAGCAAGATAGTCATACCATTGGAACACAGATCGTGTCCATCTTGCATGCAGATAAGGCAGGTTTACTGGAGGCTGGTGTAGGCCAGGCTTAACACTGCCATGGGCGAAAGCAAATCCTAATGTGCAACGCCCCACCCAGCCAACTGGTAACCATGGCCATAAGTTAAGCCCACAGAGCCACTGGGTCCCATTGGGGGCTACCCAGCGGATTCCAGGATTATATTTCCAGTCGGAACCGGGCCACTGAACAGACTGATTGGGGTGATAGGTAACTTCCAAGATCTGTTTACATTTTTCAGGGGGTAAATAACCCATATATTTTAATTCTTTTGGGTCTAGGGGGGTGGTCCCCAAATCCAACTTTCTGTTCTTTTTGTTCCCAGCAAATAGTAGCAGGGGTAATCAACTGTCCTTTCTCAGGTGTCATCCAGAAATATTCATCCCAGACCTGGTAGTATTGCTCAAGGTACTGGGAGGCCTGTCCCCCTTTTGTTAAGGGAGCCCTTTTCCTCTTTAATTTTCATATATGAGGTATAAGCCTTCATTATCTCCATAAGGCTGGTGTTCATGTTAAATGTAACCCTATGTCCCTGGCCCATTGATGGCTTCTTCTTACACCAGGAGAGCAAAGAAAGGTTATGATTGGTGAGAGAGAGAAAAGTTCCTTTCTGTTGCTCTAAGAAGGAACACAGTGGTATAAAGTCCCCATAACGGAGTGGCGATACCCACAAGGGGAGTCCATCCATTACTGACAGGGGCATGGCCCCACATACCCAACAGTTGGAGGAGTTGTGGAAGTTCGCGTAAGAATGTGCCCATGAGATGAAGACGTTGTCCTGTGCAGGAACACTGGTCAGGTTCAGGATTGCGTTGAAGAGGCCGAGCAGCAGGAGTCATTTACCCAGCTCCATCCTGTAGAGGGCTCGTCCGGGATCTCATTCTTTTCTTCCTCTTCAGAATGATCTTGGTTCCCCGTGGGTCGGTGGGGTCCTTCTGGGTGGTCCACTCAGCGTCTTCCGGGTCAGTGTTGTATGCCTTCTTCGCTCTGGTGTGATGGATCCAAGGGGCAATGCCTGCAACTTTAACTGCAGTAGGGGTAGTTAGAATAACATAAGGGCCCTTTCACCAAAGGGCTAGCAAATCATGTTCCCAATCTTTGACCCATACTTGGTCACCAAGTGTAAACTCATGAATCTGTTCCCCAAGGGGGAACGGCACCCTTTCTTGTACAAACTTAGTTACCTGATTTATTACCTTACCCAGTTCCATCTGCTGTGAAATCCTATCCCCCCTTACCTGAGGCAAATTTGTTGACACCTGTTTTATTATGGGAGGAGGCCTCCCATACACAATTTCGTATGGAGAATAGCCTTGGGACTGTGGGGTCATCCTGAGTCTGAGCAGAGCCATCGGAAGCAAGTCCACTCAGGAGCAGTCAGTCTCTCTGATCCACTTGGAGAGTCTCTTTAAGTGTCCAGTAGGTTCATTCCACCATCTCAGAACTCTGGGCCTATATGCAGTGTGCAGTTTCCATTTGATGTTTAAAGTTTTGCTTACTTGTTGTACTAAATCAGCTGCAAAAGCCGGGCCATTGCCTGATCCAGTGCTGGTAGGAAATCCAAATCTGGGAACCATTTCCCTAAGCAGGCACCGGGCTACTTCTGATGCTCTTTCAGTCCAGGTAGGAAAAGCTTTTACCTATCTCAAGAATGCACATATCATGACCAGCAGGTAATGGTAGTGTCAGTGAGGTTTCATTTCAGTGAAGTCCACTCCCAGGTGTTCAAGGGGCAGTGTGCCTTTTAGCTGAATACCCAGAGGATTTTGTCTGAATACCCGAGAGGCAGCATTAACCTGAGAGCAGGCAGCATGGCCTAGGTGGGTCGCTTGGTGTGTTTGGCTTACCAGAGTGTGTGCCAGCTCCTCCGGTACCAATAATTTGTCACTTGACAATTCCCACCATCTCTTTTCAGTCTTGATGGCCCCTTCTGCTCTGGCTAACCCAACAGCTGTTGTCCTTGTTTTATCAGGCTAGTGCCATCAGTATGTAGGACCCAATTAGGGTCTGGAACCTTGAGCCCTTCTTTAAAACAAACCCCAGATACCTTACCTCCTCTTTGTAGATTGTGCCTTCTTTTTCAACACCCGGTAACCTGCTTCCATCAACAGCTGGAGCAGTGCATTTGTCCCTTTCCAGCATTTTTCCTTGGTCTCAGGCAGCCAGCAGCAGGTCATCCCCGTATTGTAGGAGCTGACATCCATACTCTTCCGGACGGAATGAGTCCAGATCAGAAGCCAAGGCTTCCCCAAAGATGGCTGTGGAGTTAGCCTTTGTTATCTGGTGCTCCCGACTGGATCTTCCCATTCAAAGGCAACGATGGCTGTGATGCTGGGGCGAGGTATATGCAGAAGAAGGCATCCTTGAGATCTAGGCAAGTGTAAACTTTAGTCCTCGGCGGGAGGAGGCTAAGCAAGGTATAGGGGTTTGGAACAGTGGGATGTAAAGTCACAGTAGCCTGGTTGACTAGCCTGAGATCTTGTACAGGCCTATAGTCCTGTCCTCCTTCCCTTTTGACTGGCAGGATTGGCGTATTCCAAGCCGATTGGCACTCTACTAGAATGCCTGTTTGTTTCAATCTATTGATGTGGGGCAATATGCCGGTTCAGGCTCCATCCATAGCGGGTACCAGCACCCTCTAACCGGGATGGTGCCTGGTTTGAGTTCCATTATCACTGGGGCATGATGTTCAGCCAGCCTGGGGGGAGGGGGGGTTGTCTTCCACCCAGACCTCAGGGAATAATTGAGTTAGCTCCCTTATGCTCTTCTGGCCCACCCGGTTCTGCCTTCAGAGGCTCATGCAACCTCCACTCATCTTGGGTTGGCACTGAGAGAGAGGGCAAATAAGTCATAGAGTCCATCCAGAAGGTGGGCCTCTCCTCAGGGGAGAAAGTCACCTGTGCTCCTAGTTTGGAGAGCAAGTCTCCTCCCAACAAGGGTACTGGGCACTCAGGAATGTCACTTGGTGCCCCCCCCATCTGACATTTTCTGGGCTGGCAAAACGATTTAGTCATCTCTTCTCCCGATACCCCAGTAACAGCGGCAGTCTTTGTGGACAGTGGTGCCACAGGTTTTGTTACTACCGACAGTTCTCCTGTATCCACCATGAAGTCAATGTTTTGGTCCCCCACTTTTAAGGTCACCGTGGGCTCTCAGGGACCTAATATCTCTGAGCCCTAGCAGCCCTAGTCAATTTCCAAGTCAGCAAGCCCCACAACTGCGGGAGCTTCCTCTTCCTTCCTTGCCTTAGGGCATTCATTCTTCCAGTGGCCAAAAGCTCGGCACCGGTCACACTGGTTTGGCTGTAACTGGCCCAGGGCTTCCCTTGGGACAGGCTGAAGGACTGTCCTGTCCCTGGGGCAGATGAGGTTTTCTGGAGGGCCCGAGTTAGACTTTCCCAGAGCAGCAGCTTGCACTGTAAGTCTCTTGTCTGTTCTCTTTCATTCCCTCCAGCTCTCTGGCAGAGCGCGGTCTCTGCTTAATTCCAACGTCTCCCTCCCCTTCTTGTCAGTACTCACCGGGAGAGGCGGGTATAGCTTGGGCGATTCGGTTGGAGCGGGATCCTGGAAGTGTTGGCCAGAGGCTTCTGTCACCGGGATCGGAGCCTGCCCAAACGGCGGCTCTACGAACTCCGGGAAAGCTGGCGGAGGAGCAGCGGTGCTGCAGAAACTTCACCTCGCCCTGGATCGGGCAGTAAGGAGGCCTCCGGTCCTGGTGAAGCACTGGGAGGCAGGCGTGTCATTATCCAGCATGGGGGAGGGGTCAGGTCATCCCCGTCCAAATCCTGTAGAATTTCCTTTTTTATCATCAGTCAATTTTTGTGCCCTTAATATTTTTCCCTTTCCCTTCTGGATACAGAACCTTGTCCAAGTAGGAGGGTCTCAAGCTAACCCTAGCCATGAGTCAATAGATGGATATTGATCCAGGTGTCCTGGCTCTCCTGTGACTTTAAGTTCACGGTGTTCTCTGGTGGCCATCCTGCTCCCATAGGGGTCCATTCGACCTCACAGAGTATGTGGAGGCAGTTAGGCTTCATCTTCACCCCATAGTCTCCTCCTAATCCCTCTTAAAATTTTTAATCATGCACTCCGATACAGTTGCCTTAGATTCACTTTCCCCCATCTTGCTTACCTTCTCAGACCTTCTTCTACTTTTTCTTTTCGTTCTGTCTACGAAGTTCTCAGTACCCTATGTACTTCTGATATTTCCACTCAGTGACACTTAAATTGCCATTCTGCCTCCTTCCTAATTGGGGTGAGAAGAGCCTTACCTGCCATATCCCAGAGCGAGAAGGGGGATCAGCGTGTCTTCACCTGCTGGTCAGCACAGCTGAACCAGAACATCACATGGTCCGAGACTGTTTCTCCCTTAAAGTCCATTCTGCCTTGGTGGGCTTGATCAGGTGCGGATGAAAACACAGATGGGTTAAATATCTCATGTTCCAGGCCATCTCCGGAAAAGCCAATTCATACTCACTTCTGTTTCCCCCTCCTTCTAGCCTAACAATTCCGGGGTGGGGGTCAAGAATTTCACAGCAGACGGGACACCTCCTGGGGGAGGGCAGAATACGAGCATACAAGGACCAGTTTCCTATCCTAAAAATCCCCTGGTGATCGCTTGGTAATAATTTTCCCTGAGACGGCGTGGACACATCTCCTAAAGGTCCTTCACAAATTTCCTTTCTAAACCCCAGCACGCTCGTCGACCTATGTACCAAGCAATCGCTGCCTGCCTATTCCAGGCTCCTGTGGGTCCCCGCTCCTTCTAGTCCCTCCCAGGGGGGTGATCAGGCCCCCTCTTCCACCCTGCTGGGTGGGCTCCTCCTCACCTGAGCGCTCAGTTCCCCTGCTGCCATCCACTACCTGCCAAAGCGAAGAAACCGGGCTTTGAAAGGCTGAATTCTTCCAGAGGGGCGAGGCGCCTTCCCCCCTCTAGGAGATTCAAGCCACAAAGCCTCGGGGTGGCCTCAAATGAGACCTGTCTCCTCAAAGTGAGGAGTTTCCCGGCCAATGCACCAAATGTTATAGCCACGTTTTCCGGGAAACAGACTCACTCAGAAGGACAATGCAGATAGTGGAGTGCAGTTTATTACGCCGGCGGGCCCAAGGCAGAGTCTCCTCTTAGCCAAGGACCCCGTCCAGCATTTGTGAAAATCTTTTATACCCCATGCCTACGTGTCTAAACCCACCTCCTATCCCATGTGTACGTGTCTAAACCCGCCACCTGCCCCATGTGTACGTGTCTTAACCCACCACTTGCCCCATGTGTACGTGTCTTAAACAGTCAATAGTCAATAAGCCCGCAGTTACATTCCAACCAGTTAATAATCGATAAGCCTGTGATTACATCTTGACAGATACGAAAAAAAGTTTATGACCTGTCCGGAGACAGGTGTGATTACGGTATGCTTCCTCTTAGGCAATGAGTAGCCTGGATGTGATCTTCAGGATTCCTCTGTCTGGAGGGGGTCTTATCCTTCCATTGTCGTCCTCATAGGCACTAAGCAGAGAGTTCAGAGTCCACTGGAGAGGCAGTCGAGCATGGCCAGCACGGACAGGCCTGAGATCGAGTTCAGGCCCTATGAATTCCTTCTTCAGATAAACTACTCACAAATTAATTGAAAGATGAACATCCAATATGCAATAAAAATAGAAAAAGAATATCCTGTTGCAGATTTTCATACAATCTACAATGCAGCAGACTGCCAGATGCTTCAGTATTCTATTTACGATTGCAAATATATATATATATATATATATATAGACAGTTTTATGTATATATATATAGACAGTTAAATTATGACAGGCCATTTACTTTAAGATGCATTACAAATCCAATTTCAAAGCTGTTAAAATATGACAAAAAGCATGTCTTAGAAACACTGAAATGTAATCGTAAGAAAGTACAATTAGTTACGATGTATATGAAAACTTTGTTATATTACCGGACATCAAGGAAATCTTAAAATGAACATGAAACACTATTTTGTCTACAGGTTTCAAGTTTCATTCCTTTTAGAAATTACCACCTTAAATAAAAACCCACATAGAAATTTCCCCAATTTTATTTTCTTCATACTATTTACCCCAGTGATTTCTCCTTGACAGGTCCCAAGAAATGATGGTAGAGTAAATTTGTAGAATGATGCTATTTATGTGGCCATTTTATGGTCAGCTATTTGGGTGTCTCTTCAGAGCACTTGAGTTTCTCTGCATTTCTCCAGTATCTAGATCTTCTTAAACTATGTTCTGTGCCTAGTCAGTGAATTTGGCCCAAGTTTACTGAAAACCCCAGCTTCATATTTTAGAAGTCAATAAATTCCAAGATAAGTGGCAGTTTGAAGTCATTGGTGAAGACTTTAGATAAAGTGAACTTTTGCTTTGGGCTCAGGTACCAACTGCACACCACAGGACTGAAACTACTCTTGAAACAAGGAGGAGGACCACCTAGGAGACACCACCCTGATCTGACACCTTTCACCAAACTATATGAAAGTGTGCATGGTATAATTGTAGTAACAGATGAATTACCAGGAAAAGAAAAAAAGGTGAAGATAACCACATAAACACCAAGAATTCAAACAAAATATTGTCAACACCTAAAGTCCCTCCTAAGGGACCTCTCTCTATTACCACTCCCGTCCTCAAAAGTAGCCTCATCCTGACTTGTTTCTTTGATTTGTCATAAAAACCAACATAGTTCCCTTGGAACTACAGTTTTGCTAGTTTTTATCCAGATATATGCACAGAAGTGGAATTGCTGGATCATATTTTGTTATTGTTTAGTCGCAATAGTAGGATGCTATGTGACCCCATGGACCCCAGTGCACCAGGCTTCCCTGTTCTTCACTATCTCCCGGAGTTTGCTCACACTCGTGTCCATTGAGTCAGTGATGCCATCCTACCATCTCATCCTCTGTTTCCCCCTTCTCCTTTTGCCTTCAGTCTCCAAGCGTAAGGGTCTTTTCCAGTGAGTCAGCTCTTCGCATGAGGTGGCCAAAGTATTGGAGCTACAGCTTCAACATCCATCCTTCCAATGAATATTCAGGACTGATTTCCTTTAGGATTGACTGGTTTGATCTCTTTGCAATCCAAGAGACTCTTAAGAGTCTTCTGCATCACCACAGTTTGAAGGCCTCAATTCTTCGGCACTCAGCCGTCTTTATGGTCCAACTCTCACAGCCGTACATGACTGCTGGAACCATAGCTTTGACTATATGGACCTTTGTTGGCAAAGTGATGGCTCTGTTTTTTAATATGCTGTCTAAGTATGTGATGGCTTTTCTTCTAAGGAGCAAGCATCTTTTAACTTCGTGGCTGCAGTCACTGGAGCCCAAGAAAATAAAATCTGCCACTGTTTGCACTTTTCCCCCACCTGTTTGCCATGAATTGATGGGATTAGATGCCATGATCTTTGTTTTTGAATGTTGAGTTTTAAGCCAGTTTTTTCACTCTCTTTTTTCATCTTCATCAAGAGGCTCTTTAGTTCCTCTTCACTTTCTGCCATGAGAGTGGTCTTATCTGCATATTTGAGGTTGTTGATATACAACCTTATATCAACAATATGAGGCAATCTTGATTCCAGCTGTGATTCATCCAGCCTGGCATTTCACAATATGTACTCTGCATAGATGTTAAATAAACAGGGTGACAATATACAGCCTTGATGTACTCTTTTCCCAATCTGGAACAGCTTGTTCCATGTCTGGTTCTAACTGTGGCTTCTTGACCCGCATACAGGTTTCTCAGGGGACAGGTAAGGTGGTCTGGTATTCCCATCTCTTTAAGAATTTTCTCCAGTTTTTTTTGTGATCCATACAGTCAAAGGTTTTAGCGTAGTTATTGAAGCAAATGTTTTTCTGGAATCCTGTTGCTTTTGCTATGATCCAACAAATGTTGGCAATTTGATCTCTGGTTCCTCTGCCTTTTCTAAACCCAGTTTGTATATCTGGAAGTTCTCTGTTCATGTACTGCTGAAGCCTAGCTTGAGGGATTTTGAGCATAACCTTACTAGCATGTGAAATGAGCACAATTGTATGGTAGTATGAACAACATTCTTTGGCATTGCCTTTCTTTGGGGTTGGAATGGAACTGAACTTTTTCAGTCCTGTGGCCACAGCTGAGTTTTCCAAACTTGCTGACGTATTAAGGATTTTAAAATAAATTTTAAAATAAAATTTTAAAGTAAATTTTAAAATAAAATCTTTTAGGATTTTAAATAACTCAGCTAGAATTCCATCACTTCCACTACTTTTGTTCATAGTAATGCTTCCTAAGGCCCACTTGACTTTACACTCCAAGATGTCTGACCCTAAGTGCATGATCACACTGTCATGGTTATCTGGGTCATCAAGACATTTCATGTATAGTTCTGTTTATTCTTGCCACCTCTTCTTAATATTTTCTGCTCCTATTAGGTCCTTACTGCCTCTATTCTTTATTGTGCCCATCTTTGCATGAAATGTTCCCTGGATATCTCCAGTTTTCTTTTTAAAATTAATTAATTTATTTTAATTTGAGGCAAATTACTTTACAATTTTGTAGTGTTTTTTGACATACATTGACATGAATCAGCCATGGGTGTACATGTGTTCCCCGTACTGAACTCCCCTTCCACCTCCCTCCCCATCCCATCGGTCAGGGTCATCCCAGTGCACCAGCCCTGATCTCCAGTTTTCTTGAAGAGATCTCTAGCCTTTCCCAATTCTATTGTTTTCCTCAATTCCTTTACATTGTTCATTTAAGAAGGGCTTATTATCTCTTCTAGCTATTCTCTCAAACTCTGCATTCAGTTGAGTATATCTTTCCCTTGCCTTTCACTTCTCTTCTTTCCTCAGCTATTTGTAAGGCCTCCTCAGATAAGCATTTTGCCTTCTTGCATTTCTTTTTCTTTGGGATGATTTTGGTCACTGCCTCCGGTACAATGTTATGAACCTCCACCCATAGTTCTTTAGGCATTCTGTCTATCAGGGACTTTGTTGACAAGGCAATAATTACATGGGCAAATAAAGCACAACATGACTATCTTAATGGATTGTTTTCCTTGAACAGTTAATGTTACACTCAAGGCAAAAAGCAAATATATTTTTCTTTGAAGTGAGCATGCTTGCTGAATGTTACCCTTTCTCTGATGATACTCTGAAAGACACAGCAAGAGAAACAGAAGTAGATTAAGTCATGTTATAATTCTGTATAGAATTGTATGATAATTTTGAAAAATGCTATTATACTATTGTAGAGTAATTTGAAGAAACTTAGTGTGAATGTTGGCTTTTCAAATTTCTTATGCTTAGATGAAATTCAGCAGATGGTGTTCTAATCTTAAAAAGTCCCTTGAACAAGAATTGTTATATTGTATTACCTGTTACAAAACAATCCTCTTTTAGGAAAGTCAAAAGTTGTATGGTCATACCTCAAAAAGCTAGTAAATAGTTATTTTTCTCAACAAAGATCTTCATCTGAAGTCAAAACACAGAAAAATTATTGAAGACTTTGTTCTTCAAGAGTAGTACTTAAGTAGAATCATCTAGACCACAGAGGCCTTCAATCAACAGGGCCTAATTCCCTCCTTGAGCCCATGGAGAAACACTGATAGTTGATGGTACTTTGTGTCATAAAGTCTGGGATAAAACTAACTTAGTTTAAATAAAAATGTTAAGACTATATTTCATGAGTGAGGGGGAAGCATCTAAGCTTTCCTGGTAACAATTTTAGGATTCTTCTCTGTAGGACCTTTGATAGGGAAGGGAAGTAGTGGGTAGCTCAAGTCATGTTCAATTTGCCTTTATGTCTTCTTTCTGGTTAACAAGATGTTTATACTCCTCTTGAGTCGGTCAGTTCAGTCGCTCAGTTATATCCAACTCTCTGCGACCCCATCAACCCCATGGACAGGCCTCTCTGTCCATCACCTACTCCTGGAGCTTGTTCAGACTCACGTTCATTGAGTTGGTGATGCCATCCAACCATTTCATCCTCCATCATCCCCTTCTCCTCCTGTCTTCAATCTTTCCCAGCATCAGGGTCTTTTCCAATGAGTCAGTTCTTCGCATCAGGTGGCCAAAGTATTGGAGCTTCAGATTCAGCATCAGTCCTTCCAATGAATATTCAGGACTGATTTCCTTTAGGATGGACTGGTTTGATCTCCTTGCAGTCCATGGGACTCTCAAGGGTCTTCTCCAACACCACAGTTCAGAAGCATCAATTCTTCGGCGCTCAGCTTTCTTTATGGTCCAGCTCTTACATCCATACATGACTACTGAAAAATCCTCTTAGTGAGCAGTTAAGAAACCCTAGAAAGGGAGTTCTCGTTCTGAATAATTCACCCTGGATTCATTTTTGACATCAACCATCCCCCTGGGTTTGAACATTGCCGCAGGTACATTTTGAAACTCTTCACTTAAGAAAAACCAAGCCTTGGCGGGCAGAAACCAGAGAGACAAAGAAATAATATTTGGAGGCTTAATACAAATCATTGAGTGAACACTAATGCAAAATCAGACCTAATTATTCTACCTGAAGAATGTGACTACTTAACATATATACAGTATCTCCAAACATTATATTTTTTTAATTCAAAAGGCTGGAGGCCTAATTTTTAACTACTTTATTGAGGCATAGTTCATGGCTGTGCAATTCACCAATTTTTATTGTAAACCTCAGCAGCTTTCAGGATATTCAGAGTTGTAGAGCCATCATCATAATCCATTTTAGAGCCTTGTCATCATCCACAAAACACACCTTTTACTCATAGCAGTGAATTCCCACTACTGTCCAAACTCTCTCTCCTAATCGTGGACACAATGAATCTACTTTCTGTCACTGTAGGTTTGCCTGTTCCATAGTAGAGCACTTGTCTACTCCATAAATGAAATTATACAATATGTGGTGCTCTTGAATGACGTCTCTCAATTACCATAACTTTGTAAAACCTAACAGTGAATCATACAGAATTTGGTTTGTTGTAACTGTAAGACTGTGAAGGTGGCAAGTGTGAAGGTTGACTGCTTTTGTCCACGATGCCATAGAGTCCTGCAGCGGTTCCTGCCATTTCTCAGAAGACCACCAGAGGGCGGTGTGTAGCTGCTTCTGACAAGCACACTGTCCCAGGTTCAGTCAGTTCAGTCGCTCAGTCATGTCTGACCCTTTGCGACACCGTGGACTGCAGCACCCCAGGCCTCCCTGTCCATCACTGACTCCCAGAGCCTCCTCAAACTCATGTCCATAGAGTGGGTGATACCATCCAACCATCTCATCCTCTGTCATCCCCTTCTGCCTTCAATCTTTCCCAGCAGCAGGGTCTTTTCCAATGAGTCAGTTCTTTGCATCAGGTGGCCAAAGTATTGGAGTTTCAGCTTCAGCAACAGTACTTCCAAAGAATATCCAGGGCTGATTTCCTCTAGGATGTACTGGTTGGATCTCCTTTAAGTCCACGGGACTCTCAAGAGTCTCCTCCAAAACCACAGTTCAAAAGCATCAATTCCTCTGCACTCAGCTTTCTCTATAGTCTAAGTCTCACATCCATACATAACTACTGGGAAAGCCATAGCTCTGACTAGATGGACCTTTGTCAGCAAAGTGATGTCTCTGCTTTTTAATATGCTGTCTAGGTTGGTCATAGCTTTTCTTCCAAGGAGCAAGTGTCTTTTAATTTCATGGCTGCAGTCACCATCTGCAGGGATTTTGGAGCTCAAGAAAATAAAGTCTGTCACTGTTTCCATTGTTTCCTCACCTATTTGCCATGACATGATGGGACTAGATGCCATGATCTTAGTTTTCTGAATGTTGAGCTTTAAGCCAACTTTTTACTCTCCTCTTTTACTTTCATCAAGAGGCTCTTCAGTTCCTCTTTGCTTTCTGCCATGAGGGTGGTGTCATCTGCATATCTGAGGTTATTGACATTTCTCCTGTCAGTCTTGTATTCCAGGTGAAAACTTTTCTAAGTTAGTTTTCATCAAAACATGTATTATAAACAGGGGATTTCTTTAAGGTATTTCTGTTTGATTTTGTCTTCAATCTCGTTTGGAAGCTAATTAAAATTGCATCTAGTGATAAGTTGAACAACTGACTGAAACTTGTTTCCTGTGATACATACAAGCATTTAATTTTATGTGTCCACCCCTTATCTCTGTCCACCTTTGTCCCTTCCTCTCTATGTCTATGCACAGCTATTTATATGTATATCATATTTCACAATCTATATAGCTTATTATGTATATTTTTCAATCACATTGCCTTTTTGCGATTTGGATCTTTGGGTGTGACAAGGATCTGTGTCCTTGAAATTTATGTTTCTAATTGTGGAAGAAAGGAGAAAAGATGTCACAGAGAAGTTAAGTAGAAATGTCAAAGTTCTCTGTTTGATTGGATGTATCTGTAGACAACTACCAGAATATTTTAGCATACATGTAATATGCTAATTTCCCACTGAGAAGACCTAGGAACAATGATCAAACCAGAATTAAGGATTCCCAACATCCTAATGTTCCATATTTAATATTCAATGCGATCTTCCAATAAAAGAAACCAAAGCTTATTGGAGAAATGACTGATTCTAGTCCTGAGCAAGAGATTCACAAGAGTAACTTGAAGAATCTTGCCAAACCAGGTAACAGGAAGCATTAAGAGTACAAGGGTCACATCAAAAGTACTTGAAGAGATTTCAGGTGGTGAAAGATGGGGCAATTTCAGTTCAGTTCAGTTCAGTCACTCAGTTGTGTCTGACTTTTTGCAACCCCATGAAATACAGCACGCCAGGCCTCCCTGTCCATCAACAACTCCCGGAGTTCAGCCAAACTCATGTCCATTGAGTCGATGATGCCATCTAACCATCTCATTCTCTGTCGTCCCCTTCTTCTCCCACCTTCAATCTTTCCCAGCACCAGGGTCTTTTCAAATGAATCAGCTCTTCGCATCAGGTGGCCAAAATATTGGAGATACAGCTGCAACATCAGTCCTTCCAATGAATACCCAGAACTGATTGCCTTTAGGATGGACTGGTTGGATCTCCTTGCAGTCCAAGGGACTCTCAAGAGTCTTCTCCAACACCACAGTTCAAAACCATCAATACTTCAGCAATCAGGTTTCCTTACACTCCATTCTCACATCCATACCTGACTACTGGAAGAACCATAGCTTTGACTAGGCTTTTTAATATGCTATCTAGGTGGGTCATAACATTCCTTCCAAGGAGTAATCGTCTTTTAATTTCATGGCTGCAGTCAACATCTGCAGTGATTTTGGAGCCCAGAAAAATAAAGTCAGCCATTGTTTCCACTGTTTCCCCATCTATTTGCCATGAAGTGATCAGACCGAATGCCATGATCATAGTTTTCTGAATGGTCAGCTTTAAGCCAACATTTTCACTCTCCTCTTTGACTTTCTTCAAGAGGCTCTTTAGTTCTTCTTCACATTCTGCCATAAGGGTGGTGTCATCTGCCTATCTGAGGTGATTGATATTTCTGTCAACAATTGAATACTATCTAGTTGCCTTTTTGAGGACCTGTGGTGGAAGCGTTCCATTAGTGTTTCCATTTCCAATTCTTCATTAGTGTTGCAGTGTCCTTGCTGCCACACATTCCCCCCGCCTGGTCCCTCATTCTGGGGAAGAAGCCTCTGAGGAGGCCCTTGTGGCCTGCCCCTGAATGAAGCAGCTTGTGTCTCAGGTGAGTCCACAGCCTCAAAGCCCTGGGAGACACTGGCAGAGACCTCCGGCTGAGTCCTGGTCCATTCCTGCACCAGAGACAGCGTGAGATCCAGTCTGTGGTCATCGCGTTGCTTCTTTATCATTTGTCGCCACCCCAGGTCCACTCCTCCTTTGACCCCAATGCCTTCCTGTCCCCTCTTCTGAGGTTAGTGTGAGTGTTGTGTCTGTTTGTGTGGACACCCAGAGACATCTAGTCCAGGTGAGTGGGGATGTTCTGGGGTTCTGGCTCTCTACTTCCCAAAGCCAAGCTGGTGTGTGTGGTGCAGCCCTAGCCGAGGATGGCCTGAGACTCTGCCCCTGCCCCGAGCCCTGGTTTTTCCCACTCCTGTTTGGGCCTCAGTTTTCCAAACAGATAGTGACGGATTACACAAGGAGCTTTCAAAGCCTGCACAGAGTCTGCCCAGCCTTCCACATCCCTGGGCGGCTTACGGCTGGGTGACAAGCAACCCCAGGCCTCGTCATAGCTGGAAGGCGCCCCTCAGTGGCTCTGTGGGCCTTTCTTGGCTGCGGTGAGGAGGAGGGTTCAGACTCACTTAACTTCATGCCCTGAAGGATAAGGAACATTTCCCCAAGAATGGCTGAGGCACTGTGAGTGAAGAAGATGACTTGCACAGGGACCACATGCAAGACTGTGATCTGCAGAATAGACGGGCCATCTTTACTCACGGTACCTATGCGAGGAGATCTCTCTGAAACGGGGATTGTCACGTTCAAGTTCACACTGTGTTTTAATGCAGAAGTACTATTTTCCTTGATAGTAGATATTGTCGTTTAGAGCACAGCTGAAAGTATAATGTTTGGCTCATCCAGACAGTCCCATTATGGAAGCCGATCGGGGAGAGTGTGGGCCAGGCGCTTCAGGAAACACAGAGAGAAAGTTGCCCTGTGGTCTAAGATGAAGTCGACTGATTGTCCTCTGCAGTTGTCATGACCCAGGATTCCCCAGGTGGAATTCCCACAGGAGGCTGTGTGGGGAGCCCCAGGCACCTTCGGGCCTGATTGCCTTGAGAGTCCGATCCCTGGGGCCTCCGCCTCGGAGGGCACCTTCTGCAGTGTGGGTGTTTGCAGACTGGGCGTGGAGCCAGCGCCAGGAACTCTCAGGCTCTGGAAGTGGGAAAGCTTGGTACGAAATGGGTGATAGCTGAGAAGGAGCCTTCCCTCCTCTTGACCAAAGCATCATCAGGTGAAGTCTATGATTTTCAAGTGCTTCATACGAATCCATGATGGGTAACTACTACATAACATGAGTTTGTCACGAGTCTCTCTGTGAAAAAGCCTTCTCACCCCCCAGCATCTTAGATCATTGGATTAATTGGGAGAAAGCTGATGGCATGGGTAAGATGGCTCCTCCATACAATCCACGTTCCTGCAATTATCCACTCAATGCCCTAGCATGTAGTTGAAACCGAAAAAAAGAAGAAAAAAGAAAAAAGAGCTGTGCTTAGCACTTCCACTTAAAGGTGGTTGCAGGTTTCTATTGGGAAAGAGGAGCGTTTCCTTCCTGGTAAGGCATGTGACCTTTATAAACCTTTCCATAATATCAGTGGCTGAAAGTCATTCCAAATTCTCTTTGTCTTCTGATTCGGTAAGGTCACGGATGTGTTTTGAGATTTACTGAGCATGGCAGTTCCTCAGATTTGAATTTTTGTAACACTTTTTGTCTGTTTTTCTGTTCTATTTTTTTTTTTAATTTTTATATTCTTTGTATGTGGTTCCTTTTAACTCCTTGTCTCATACATTTTAAAAGATAGGATTCTACCCATCTGTTATTACCACCTCATTTCTTTTTTTTTTTTTTTTACCACCTCATTTCTTGAGAAACCTGTATGCAAGTCAGGAAGCAACAGTTAGAACTGGACATGGAACTACAGACTGGTGTCCAGATGCAAAATCACTGTTCATCTACATGTGGGAATCTCAGAAAGAGGTTGTGATAGGATTTCCCTTCATGTTCCCCAAGGAGCCTTTCTGCATTTTTCTACAGTTAATCCTGGATTAACTTCATCCCCAGGTATCCATGTTGGCCTGAGAATCCTGATGCCTCTCACCCCAGGATCAGCCCCTATCACCCCAGTTCTCATCCACAGAATGGGAAGTTTTGGACACCACAACAGGGATGATGCAGTTAACACACGGAGAGCTGTCTAATACAAACTGCCCCGAGTTGCTAACACATGAAACCATCACCAAGCGCCAGTTCACTTGTGATGCCAGGACCTTTATTCTGCAGAAGGCATTCCTGCCCCTCCTCCTGCCCTGAGTCCAGGGGACTCAGTCTGAGCTCCAGCCCCTGCTTTCCTGGTGTCTGTGGTGCTGCCTCTGACTTGTGTGTCTGCTGTGTTACACCCCAGAGGGAAAATTTGTCCCACAGGGGACATGAGACCTGCATGATGTGAAGTTTCCAAAGACATAGGCTAGAGATGCTAGTGGGAACCTGGTACCTGTTTCCTAGGCAGCAACCGCCTCCTACCTTCCCACATTCCTGGACACCTACAGGGCTTTTGCCATCTACTGTGAGTAAGAATCCCTTAGAAGAAATGGAGTATCTCTCCTAGTCAACAGAAGAGTCCAAAATGCAGTTCTTGGATGCAGTCTCCAAAATTGTTGCAGGAAGGGGGACCCCTTCCAGGGCCCGAAACTGGGCTCTTGTCTAACACTCGGAAATGAATTGTCCGAGGAGACACATGCTGACAAAGCAAGAGATTTTATTGGGAAAGGGCACCCGGGTGGAGAGCAGTAGGTAAGGGAACCCAGGAGAACTGCTCTGCCGCGTGGCTCGCAGTCTTGGGTTTTATGGTGATGGGATTAGTTTCCGGGTGGTCTTTGGCCAATCATTCTAATTCACAGTCTTTCCTGGTGGCGCACGCATCGCTCAGCCAAGATGGATGCTAGCAAGAGGGATTCTGAGAAGTGGACGGACAGGTAGTGTCTCTTCTCGATCTTTCCCGAACTCTTCCGGCTGGTGGTGGCCTATTAGTTCCGTATTCCTTATCAGGATCTCCTGCCATAAAACAACTCATGCAAATGGTTACTATGGTGCCTGGCCAGGGTGGGCAGTTTCAATCAGTGTGCTTCCCCTAACAACTCCCCACTGAGAGACTTCATACTCAAGATGCTTCTTGGGAATTGGGGCGGAGGTCTCTTTCTTCTGTAACTTCTTCCTGCTGTGCCTGGGCATAGGCCTGCCTAGCAGAGCAGAAGTCTCTCTATACCTGACCTAAGTTGGGGTGTTTTATATCTGAAACCAGCTTTTACTCTTGTAATAACAGCAACTTAGTTTGGAACTGTCAGCGCCTCTCAGAGGTAAAATAGACAGGGGCCAAACAGACCTAAAAGGATGGTCATCACTGGTCCCCAGAAACAGGAGGCACTGCTGGGATGATTGGCTGGTGGTCAAGCAACAGAGCTGTGTTCTAAGAATCTTATGTTTAGTCTGAAGTTACCATCTTCCACCTGGGTGGGGGCTCTAGTTCTGTAGAAGAACTCAAAAGACATTGTTATGCATATTTTTTTTTTTTTTTTTTTGAGTAGGAACCAGGACCCGTCTCAAGGCTGTACCACCATTTGATTGTTTCCCCTCTGTTTCTGTATTTTTTCTTTCTCTGATTGGCAATTGTTTGAATCTACCCTTTGGAACTCAGGGAAGGTCAAGGAGGCTGAATAAAGCCTATATTTTACAGTACAGCAGATCTGTACTCCAGAGTTGCCACCCCTCAGAGTCCTGTTCAGTTTTATTTAGGGAACAGGGCAACTATGACTGTGATAACTTTTTGTCAAAATGGGGCATAGGACCGCCTCAGCTTGGAGAAGAGACACTGAATTGGAAGTATTCCTGAGTTCCAAGTCTTAGATCTGAGCCTTGTATGATTAAAATCTCAATCCCTTGGTCTGCCATTTTGTTGTAACATACCCAGTTAGTAGTAGCTAGAGAAGGGATAACTGGAGTTTTAATAGACAAAGTAAATCTCTTTCTTTTAGAAGAATAGACCTGAAATCCAGTCTGGACCTGGCACTTCAGGGAGACTTGTAGCCAGGTGGCCAGTTGCCTAGTTTTATAAAAAGTAAGGTAGAAGTTACTAGCTTCCAGCAGACATTGTTTTGAGAATGGAGGCGTCTAAGCCTGACACGACTCAGAAAACTCAAGTGTTTAGCAATACAATGTCTAATCTGAAATTACACCCATAGTAACACCTGGTTATTTCCCAGGATGTCTGAACCATAACTGAGTACTCTATTTTGACTTTTAATTATAAAATTTTTTCTTTAATAGCCAAAGCAGATGGCACCATTAATGATGTTAGTGTTTCTCTAGGTATGAGAAGATGCAAGAATTGGGACTCATAAAATCTCTTGAAAAGATCTAACTATCTGAAGGCCTGTTCTGCCAGTTTTCCCAGAGCACGGAACACCTCATTCTTGATCTTCACCCTGAACTCCTTTCAGGGCCGTTGGAAGTCAGCAGTTGCAGTGGCCATGATAGAATCGCTGTAGATGTAGATGGCAAGTGTCAATCTTCAGTTGGCAAAGCCCCTTTTTGCTCACAAACTTGACCACGACTTTGAGGGGGGCATTTCATGACCATTTTATCCCATGGTGCTGAGAATGTCCATTCTCAGGTTTGGCAAAGATTTTGTCGACTGGCCTCTCAATGGGCTGTTACTGGATTAGGCCATAAAACAGTATCTAAAATTCTCTGGACCACCTGTCTTACTAGCCTCTTGGTCCAGGAAAACATTCCCTCTTGTTGCTTTTTCTCATATCTAGAGTTACACTGTCATCATCATCGATTTCATAAGGAACTACATATTATTCTATCAGAGGCCTCAGTCACACATTTGGCACTGTAAGAAATAGCAATTCTGTAAAACAGGTGAAATACAAAGAACATAGCCAGCAGTATTAGTAAAGTCACAAGTAAGACCTAAGAGCTTCTACTAGATATAGCCCAGTATATCCCAGGTCATCTGACTTAGTCTGCTCTGTACGAATCTTTATCTTTCAGGGAAATTATACATTGGCACCACCATCTATAAGGCACACAGCCCAGTTTTCTAGTGTTACTAGACTGATTATCTTTAGTATGATTTAATTGTCTTTAACATAGAGGAGACTTTAAACCTAAATTACCATAGCCTAGTGTTATCTATATAAATCTATCTCATAATTGTGGGAGATTTCTTTTTCTTTTGTTAAAACCTTTTTTTGTTGCTCTGATTGAGCTTGAGGAATAGAAAAAGGCTCAAATTTATAGCCAGAGTCAGAGTAGGCATTATTAATTGGCCCAGTAAGGGGATCCCATCTGGTAGTATCATAGTAACCTGAATATGACTATAATTTTTCCAAGTAAATTTCTTCAGGGCCAACCAGTTAGAGTCTTGTAGTAGAGAAATTTACCAAGGTAACCCAGAGCTAGACACATATAATTGGCCACAAACCCAACAATTGGATTGATTTTTAAAACTAGCATAGTATCAGGCCTATGATAGAAAAGCATTTGATTTATATACAAAGGTCTAAGAAGTCAAGAGAACACTATAAACGATCATACGAATCAGGTCCGGTATCTTGGACAAGCTGTCTACCTCTGATGTCGTTGTCTTCTCATCCTGGTGTGCTGTAGTTTTTCTTGTTTGAGCATCATTTTAAGGTGAGATCAGGTCAGCTGTCTTCTCTATAGACCAATCCAGTGTAGGGGCCTTTGGAAATGGGAATTAATCTAAGAGTTAATTTCCCTTCAGTTTTATTCTGTATGAGCTAGTTAAGAGTACCTGATAAAAAGTCTTTCCATCCAGGTTGGAGACAGTCTCTTAAATTATGTCTTTTTTCAGTCCTGGTTGCAGGTCATGAGGCATCTGATCTTCGTCCAAAGATAGATTACTGAGACAAGCTTCAGAAACAAACTTTTACATTAATATCACATAACAGAATTGATCATAGACTTTTTATTTTGCTGAAATACTTATAGGATCTCAGACTGAACTTTTAATATAAAACAGGACTGGGAAACTCACGCCAAAGGCTTATCACAGATTTTGCCTAACAAATCTAGGTGAACTCTTTTCTTTTAAGGTCTCAAAAATTCCTTGAGATTTTTGTACCTGTTAGTGAGATAACCTTTTTAGCTCATTTGATAAACTTACTGGAAACTTAAGAGTTTTAAATTTCTGGAGGAGTCAGATAGAGAGAAAATACAATTGTCTTGTTTATAATGTGTAATTTTACCAAATTATTTTTATAATTAGTTTAAGAGGAAGGTTTTTTCTGTTCCT